>NC_065446.1:30373827-30684587 GCF_917563875.1 Diabrotica virgifera virgifera
ATGAACAGTTTTAAAGTTATAATCAAAAAACCAATAAACAAATCGAATTTTTCCTTCATATTTTGACATTTTGATTATTTAAACAATGTTCCGGACCATTTTGGGTGGGAGGATAACTCAAATATTATTATTTGAGTTAATTTCAAGCAATTTCTGCAAAAAAATTTGAGTAACCTCTCAACGTCCATCTCAAAACAGATGCGCCCTGGACTATTCATGTTGTGACTAGTTTTGAGATTTATGGTACTTGTTTACACATTTTTCTAAAACTTAAATTGTTCTATCTTGTAAGAGTTATTTCCCCAATTCTCCCCTAAGGACATTTTATAAATCCAATTTCTATGTGGTAACATTCAAACAATCTATGAGAATTTATTAACAATTTAATTAGTGCCGCATGTTCTCTCTCTTCCTTGCTTTCCTTTCCGAGTAATACTAAAATTTCGCAATTAGTCGTATTCAAATTCAAAATAAACACAAAGCTAACAATTGGATCTAATTATACAAGTAATTTATGCGTTGTCGAGAAATACAGGAACAGCTTTGTATTGAGATTCACAAAAAACCTTTTGGAAATAGGTAAATATTTTTATTAGGCTATTGATTATGTTCAAAATAAGAGAGCTAAAAGGAACTACAACGTTAACGGGGTTTTATTGTTTCATATGGTCAATGAACTTCTAAATACGAAAAAACCGCGGAGTTCTACCAATTAAAGGGGAGCGTTTTTGATAAAGGGGTTGAATTAGTCCCTAAGCACAGGGCGAATAAGGGTGACTATGGGTTCTATGCACTTTTGGTACAAACACGTCTACATGAAAATTGTTCCAGATTAAATTCTGTTTGCATTCTAAGCCAAACAGGAGCAACTAGCCAAACAGGAGCATTTAATTTAAACGAAAAGCAATGTTTATTTGCGAAATAAACATTTTTTAGTTTTCGGGTAATAGTAAAATGTATTTTGAATTAAATAAATTACATACATTCTTCTTTTTTTGTCAAATAATTTAATTTAATAAAAATTTTTTGGACGCTCTGTATAAATAATTATGTAAATGTTTATATTACGGCATAGATAATTGAAGAACCTTTCAAATGAGCTAGCAGACGACCCCTATTCTCATTAAAAAAATCATAGATTACGTCATCACGCCCAGATGGATGACGTCACTAGTATACCATATATGCCACAATAATATAAAATTTAAAAATAATCGGAACGCCCAAATCGGATGTCGAAACGTTAATAAAATCATTTTTTTAATTCAATTGTGGCTTATTTCCCATTTAGAATAGTTTATTACATAAATTGTATGAGCTAATTAGATGAGCTAATCCAATATCCCACAAATAACTTAGTAGAACAACGATTATAAAAACAAATTAAGGCTTTTAATTAAAAACATAAGAAACAATAACTGACAAAATAGAAATTGCAAATGAATTAAATACGCATTACAGTATATTAGGACAAAAGTATGGACAAAAAATACCCATGTTTAATGATACATCGTAATGATACATATCAGACATCGTATCATGTACCTACCTCAGCCACAACGTGTAAATAAAAATAATATACCAAACAACACAGCAAAATATCTTTGTGCGACTCAATTCTTATAGTATGAAAAGGATAGGTGCGTCAAAACTATCGCACGAGAAAACCCTCGCACGTTCAAAATTCTTATAATGTGAAACAGCACTTAGGTATATGCAATGGTACATGTAATAGGAAGAGAAGTCAATTATCTTTAAAATGGTCTATTGTTGAAGGTTATATGACTATGTTTAGTCAAGATATGGTTTTTCAAAATTTTATACTTTAAACGATATTTGATATGTTTTGCGATTATTTTTAAAATGTTCATTATAACTTTTTTTTCTTGTTCATTTAGGTATATACATTGCTGAATAAAAAAGAGCTTATTTTCTTTACTTTAAAATGGTGTATTGTAAAAAAATTTTAGGACTATTTTAAACAATATATGCTTTTTCAAAGTGTTGACTTATACACATGCAATATATCCCACTAAGTTAGAGCCACATGGAAAACTTTTTTATTATTAATTTTATGAAAAAAAAATATTCGTCATAAAATGCTCTGCATAGTCTAAAACCTAAGATGCAATCATCAGATATCCAATTTTATCAATAGTATACGAGATGTTAAAAAATATGAATTTTGCTCAAGAGTAAAGTACTCTTATATTTCATAATATCGAAAAGTGTTATAAAGAAAAGTTATTTAGAATTAAAAATTATGTTCTAATATGTAATTATATTCTTCTAATTGGAAAAAAAATTCAGAATTTTTCTCAAATTACGTATACCTACCCTTGGATATCCTACGGATATCTTGTTTAAAAATAGTTCTAGAATTCTTTACAATACATCATTTTAAAGGAAAGAAAATGAGCTTTATTTTTTATTTAATAATGTATATACCTAAATGTACAAGAAAAAAAGTTATAAGTAGTGAGAAATTAAAAAAATAATCGTAAAGTATCAAAAATCGTTAAAAGTATAAAACTTGCTTAGAAATAGTCATACAGTCTTCTAATACAATAGACCACTTTAATGGTAATTAACTTCTCTTCCTACTAAATGTACCATTGCATATACAGTCGAACCCGCTTATTGGAATAGCCTTCGTGCCAATCAAAAGTATTCCTATAACAGGGATATTCTAATAACCGATCATTGGTCCCTAGTAGAAACGTTTCGGGACCTCAAATTTTTATTCCTTAAACCGGGATATTCCTTTAAGAGGTATTCTAATAAGCGGGTTTGACTGTACCTAGAAATGCTTAGAAAAAAGTTACAGAACAATGTTTGCGAAATAATGGGGAAAACGGTTCAAAAATGCTGTGAGCGTCTAACTTTGAAAAATCATATTTCGAAAACTATAAATGCTAGAGACTACTACAAAACGTGATTTTAAAGAGGAAGGATGGAAGTTTTTTTCTGTGAAGCAATGTCTATACCTATATCCTCGTGGTAAAAAGTTATGGGGCAATAAACAAAATTGCTTTTTTTCGTGTTTTTTTGCTTCTTTTGAATATATTCTTATAAAAAAAATATTTTTGACTTGTGATATTTCGCTAGTAAATTTAATCTGGAACAATTTTTCTGTAGACGTGTTTGTACCAAAAGTGCATAGAACTCATCCTAATACACCCTGTGCCTAGGGACTAATACACCACTTTCTCAAAAACGCACCCCTTTAAATGGTAGCACTCCGCGGTTTTTTCATATTTAGAGGTCTATTGACCATATGAAACAAAAAAACCCCGTTAACGTTGTAGTTCCTTTCTAAAGTACATAATCAATAACCTATATCTTACACATCTGTTTTCTAGAATCGCTTATGAGGATAATGTATAATTAGAACAAATAACATATTCTGTTATGTATCGATTTAAAATAAGCTGCCTTAAAAAGATTAAAATACAAATTGTGCTTTTAAAAGAGCATTTAAAAAACTCTGGTTTTAAAATCCTTACAAAGACTAATTATTTAAGTCAGAGAAGTATCTTTACTCCAGGGAAATAAGCACAAAAATACCCTATTCGGGACTCTGGATAATCCAGACTTTATTGTAAATGTTTAGGAAGAAACCTACCTGTTTTCTGCCAATAATTCAGAGACGTTTATTAATTACTAACAATTTAGTGCAAAAACGCGATTTTTTCGATGTTTTGCACCCTAGTAAACAAGTAAAAAGCTAAATAGCTGACATGAAATTACCATATTTGATTTTTTAGAACATTGAAAAAGCTTCAAAATGGCGATTTTTGAAAGTTAAACAGTCAATTTGTTTGGTGTTTCCGAGAGACCTCAAAAACCCCAATACATATAATAAATTTTCATGATTTAATAATAAATCTCCATAGATGTGCATGAAAATTGGTGACTGGTTAGAGGATATCTCAAGGAACAAAGGTGACATGGCAGTGGCGGCTCTTGGCTTTAGGAACAGGGTCGGCAAGGTTTTGTCTCCAAAGGCTTCAATTTCATAGGAGATCTTTGGTTTTTATTTTTTTTGTTTTTTTTTGTTTTTTTCCTATAAATTTAGAAACTATACCTGTTTATAAATTAACTCTAGTCTATGTTGTTTCGAAGTAGCAAAATGGGTTATAATGTATGTAATTATAAAATTTATTATTAGGTCTGGATCCCGCGTATGAAAAAAAAGTTGATTAATAGCAAGCTGTAAATTTGTTGATAGCTTAAGGGTGCATAGTCGGATAAACTTAGATATATGGGAACACTGGAACAGGGGCAGTTTTAATTGTGGAACAGGTTAAAAATTTGGAATGGTCACACCACGAAAACGGCACATTTATTTTGTCCGACAGAACAGACTTAAACTCTCCGAACAGAGATTTAACTCTCATGCAAAAATCAGGCTGCTATTTATCACCTGTCATAATTCCTGTCATTTGACATATTCTACATGTTCCACTCATTAAAACGCCCATTTGGTGATAAATAGCAGTCTGATTTTTGCATGAGGGTTTAATCTCTGTTCGGAGAGTTTAAGTCTGTTCTGTCGGACAAAATAAATGTGCCGTTTTCGTGGTGTGACCGTTCCAAATTTTTAACCTGTTCCACAATTAAAACTGCCCCTGTTCCAGTGTTCCTATATATCGAAGTTTATCCGACTAGACACCCTTAAGCTATTAACCAACTTTCAGCTTGCTATTAATCAACTTTTTTTTCATACGCGGGATCCAGACCTATATTGTTTTGGAGGGATTTTAAAAGTTTTTTCTATCGACATTTGAGACAAGTTTGACATTCTCTCCTGTTTCATGGTGTTTCGACAATACGTTTTGACTCTTTTGAGACAAGAGAAATCCCGTTCATTTGAGACAGAATTTGCCCACATTTGAGCACAATAATTTATTAATTTCGGGAACAGTTTGCTGTACCTAATGAATTGCAGTATATAAAATTATACATAGTCTGTAACTTATCCCACCTTCCGAAAATATTTGCATCAGAATATAAAACTGTTAATTCATTTTCTTATTTTATTTGATTAAAAAATGATGTATAATTTTTAATGAACTTGTCTAATAGATATTTTGAAAATTTTTTGGCGTAACTTTTAAATTTTGAACAGTCAAAGAGGTCAATGACTTATAACAGTGAGTAAATAATAGTTTTGCCTGGTGCAATTGTTTTAACTTTTGTCCGGAGACAATTCACTGGACATCAAGACAGCCCCGTCATAAATTTGCCTTACCAATTTATTTTTGATATCAAAAAATTTAATCTATCCCTTAAATTAAAACACCAAAAATATATTCTGTCTTATGGCTTCTACTCACGTCTGAAAACCTAACAACCTCTCATAAATTTAGACGTAACGCGTATCGAAGAACAATTATTGATCCTTGTGAATGACATGTTTCCTCTATCAGTAGTTTCGTCTACTTCTACCGAAAAGGATCAAAATGTAACTACTAATTGATTCTTTCATTCTGTGCTGTTTTAGGTACGCCGGTATATTCTTCGAGTCAGAAAATAAATTAGAAAATTCCAGATCGTATTTGTTGAACAATTTTATTTATTCTCTATAATTAACTTGATTTAACGAATGCTTTGATACATCCTCTCCCCTAAATGGTAATTCCTAACAACTTAAAAGAATTACAATATCAATAATAATATTAATAATTAAACGACGTAAAACTACTTAGGTACCTATTTCATAATTTTCCAGGGCGCGCTAGCAAGGCAATACGTGGCTACGTACGTGCCTTTCTGCCATTTGCAGATCACCGCTCGGCCTCGGCAGAGGTACCCGCTGCCGTAGTTGCCATTCAAATAAGTACAGAGAATGTATAATTGGTTGCCTATCGGCTAATATTCCATAGCTTCTTATTATATAGCAAATCCTCGATCTGGGGACGAGAGCAAATCTTCGTAGATTTCCAGCAAGCATATGAATCGATAAAAAGAAGCAGACTATGGCTAGCAATGCTAGAAATGGGAATACCAAGAAAATTAGTGCAGCTCACTCAAATGTGCGTGGCAGACTCATATGCACAGGTAAAGATAGGAAACAGAACATCGATGCCATTTAGTATAACATCAGGGCTTAGACAAGGAGACCCTTTATCACCATTGCTATTCAATTTGGCTTTAGAATACGCAATAAGTAAAATATCGTCTGAACTAACAGGGGGATTCGCAAATCGAGGATCAAAACTATTGTTGGCCTTTGCCGATGATCTAGATGCAGTCGCTCATTCTACAAGAGACGTAAGAGAGGTGTTTTCACAGCTCGAGGAGGAAACAGGTAACCTGGGCCTTCGAATAAATGAAGAGAAGACGAAATATATGCTGGTGACCAAAAATCCAAGACCAAGAGTTAGACAGAACGTAACTATTGATGACCACAACTTTGAAGTAGTAAAAGAGTTTAAATATCTGGGAGCAGTAATCACAGAGGACAATCACATAGAAAAAGAGGTCTCAGCAAGAATAGCTGCGGGAAATAGAGCATTATACTCCCTATCATCATTATTAAGATCTAAGCTGCTGAAAAGACAATCTAAATTAAGACTGTACATGTCAATTATTCGCCCAGTTGTTACATATGGGAGTGAAACATGGACTCTACATCAGCGAGAAATAAATAAATTGCTGATATTTGAAAGGAAAGTCCTCAGAATGATATTTGGTCCTCAAAGAGATGAATTGACAGGAGAGTGGAGAAGGCGCCGCAATGCTGAATTGGTGACTCTATATGGTACTGAAAACATCGTCAGACATATAAAAGCTAATCGGATAAGATGGGCAGGTCATGTAGTAAGATCAGAGGAAGACAGAGTGCTAAAGACAGTGTTCTTCGAGAGACCAGACGGTAGATCAGTGGGCCGTTCCAGAAAAAGATGGAAGGATGATGTTGAAACCGATCTATCTAGGATTGGGGTACAACAATGGCAAATCGAAGCGCAAGATCGCAGACGATGGAGGGCCATAGTGGATGCGGCGAAGACTCACCCCGAGTTGTAAAGCCAGTCAAGAAGAAGAAGAAGATCTGGGGACGGCATGCCGTGCCGGGCTTTATAATAAGAATTCACACAATCGCAATCAGGTGCGGGTGCATGGCTATAGGATCATTAATTTGAAAAGTCTCTTACGCACAGCGCACAGGGATCACTTAACTAACGTATCGGGATCGAAGTATTTTAAAAACAATGAATAAAATTTAGTCTGTATTATCTCACAGATATATTTTTTATTTCACAGAAACGAATATCATCAACTCCGATTAAATTAAATATTTAAAAAATCTATAATGTGTCCATAAATGTGTGGGTCGGCACTGCCGACCCTGCCGACCCTGACGAGCCGCCACTGTGACATGGTGCCAACTTGCGCTTTTACCCTGGGGGTGGATGCCACCCCTTCTCGGGGGTGAAAATTATTTTATTGAAAATAACCCCATAATTCGATAGAGGGACAAATTCTAAGAAAAATTTGTTATATACAGTTATTAACATAAATCAAAACTTTTTGAGTTATTGAAGATTAAAGATTTTAATTTTTCTTGAGAAAAATGCATGTTTTTAACCGATTTCTCATCAATAACTCAAAAACTATAAGTTTTTACAACAAAGTTATTATTACCAAAATTGAAGCTAATAAAAAACTTAATAAACCCTTTACTAAAAAAACCTTTTAATGTTAACAAAAAGTGAGTTATAGGTAATTAAATATATATTTTTTTCGGCGAGTAAAAACATCTAAGTATTCAAGCTGAAATGACGGGAAAATGATGCATTTTATAACATAAACTTATTAAACATTTGACAAAGTACTTAAAAATATCTATCAAACGAGTCCCCGAACATGTTGATAGCATTAAAATTTATGTACCAAAATTTTTCCAAAATTTATTTTTTAAAAATGTTTCTAAAAATTGTTATTGTTTTTTTAATACCTCCATCATTTTTTAAGATATCAGGTTTATCTAAAAACCGTTTGAAAGTTAATTCCAAAGGCTATTTAACCACGTTGAAATTAATCTTTTAGACCCCTCATTTTTTTAAATAAAAGGTTAAATGGCCCCGGTTGTATGGTTTTCACAGCAAAATCTAAGATTTAAACGTTTCTATCTCGGTTATTTTTTACCCTATGGAAATAATAAAACAGGTAAAATATTTGACTCAGAAAAAACTAAAATTTGGGTATATATCATTTTTTACGTATATTGAGTATTTTTGGAGTTATTATCAAAAGAATATGAAAATTACAATAAGTTTAAAAATTATGATTTTTTTTAATTATATATTTTTTTTTCAAAAATGTGCATTCTAAATTGGTTAAAATTATTGAAATCCTTACTTATGCTAATATAAAGAAGTTCTTGTAAGGATTACTATAAATTTTAATTTTTGTGGAAATGGCGTATGTTTTATTTTTCACTTTTTCCTAAAAAATTCGAAAGGTTTCTTTTATTTTCATCATAACTTGCTTAATTTTGACGCCATTAACTTGTTCTGAAGCTCATTTAATAGCTATTCTGAAGTACGTTGACAAATGATTAGCAGGTATATTTTATACATTGCATCGTTTTCCCGTTATTTAAGCTTGAATACTTAGATTTGGGTACTCATCGAAAAAAATACACATTCAATTGCCAATAACTCACTTTGAACTAACATTAGTTTAGTTTTTTAAGTGAGGAATATGTTTAGTTTTTTATTATTATCAATTTCGGTAAGAATAACTATTTTGTAAAAGCTTATAGTTTTTGAGTTATACGTGAAAAACCGATTTAAAATATGCATTTTTTTACTAAAAAATAAAATCTTGGGTCTTTAATAACTCAAAAAGTGTTGATTTATATTAATAAATTGATATAACAAATTTTGCTTATAATTTGTCCCTCTATCGACTTATGATATTATTTTTAATAAAATAATTTTCACCCCCAAGAAGCGGTGGCATCCACCCCCACGGTAAAAGTGCAAGTTGGCATTATGTCACCTTTGTTCCTTGAGGTATCCTCTAATTACTCACCAATATTCATGAAAATCGATGGAGGTTCGACGAAATCGGAGGTGAAAACCTTCAGTGACTTCACTACAGGAGACGACGTAGATACCGTGCACCAGCTTTGCCGACACGATATTCCTGTTGAGCGACCTCAAAAATAGGGATGGCTGTTGTTGACAAAATACCGGTTTTTGGTTATACCGGTTTTTTTACCTTCGCTTTAACCGGTCAAAAAACCGGTTATTCGAAAACCCGGTGTTCGGTTTTTTTAATCAATAGTCAATTTTCATGAGGTTACAATGTTACATTTATATGCATTTTAGTTTGCGATAGGTACTCCATTAGAATTGGTATCAATATTATCGATATCGATACTATTGAAGGAATATATCAATACCAAGTTAATCAATCGATATATAGGGTGGAAGGCACTTATGGAATAAAATTATTTCTGTTCTTGTTTCAAAAAATTATGAAAAATGCTGAAACCCGTCGATTTTTAAATAAAAATGTGCACTTTCTAAATAAACTTAAATGTACAGGGTGATCCTTGCAAGTCTAACAGAGTCCATAAGCTTTATTTTTAATGGAACACCCTGTATATTCTTATATTTTTAAAAGCTGCTTAACAACCTGATTTCAGCAAACTATATCATGTATGGTGTATTATGAATAATACAGGGTAAAATTTTGAAATTAAAGAGAATGGAAACCACTTATGGAAAAAAATTGTTTGTGTTTTTATTTTAAAAATTTATAAAAAATGCTGGGACATGTCAACTTTTAAATTCTAATGAGCGCTTTACAAACATAAATTAAAATATATAGAGTGATTCACGCAAGTACAGCATAGTTCATGATCTTTAGTTTTAATGGATCACCCTATATATTTTTACATTTTTAGAATCTGCTAAACAACCTCATATAAGAAAAGTATATACCTATTATGCAGGGCTATTATGAATAATACAAGGTGAAATTTTAAAATTATGTGTAATTTTCAGCAAGATATTAAATACCTACATAAAATTTTAAAATTAATAATTTATCATGCTTTAATGGTATATATTTTAAATCAGATAATAGGTCTGGATCCCGCGTATGAAAAAAAGTTTATTAATAGCAAGCTGAAAATTTATTAATGGATTTTAATAATTTATCATGCTTTAATGGTATATATTTTAAATCAGATAATAGGTCTGGATCCCGCGTATGAAAAAAAGTTTATTAATAGCAAGCTGAAAATTTATTAATGGCTTAAGTGTGTCTAGTCGGACAAACTTTGACATATGGGAACACTGGAACAGGGGAAGTTTTAATTGTGGAACAGGTTAAAAATTTGGAACGATCAAACCACGAAAACGTCACATGTATTTTGTCCGACAGAACTTTCAATTGATTTGTTACCCTTTCATTAAACTCTCATGCAAAAATCAGGCTGCTATTTATCACCAAATGGGCATTATAATGAGTGGAACTCGTAGAAGATGCCAAATGACAGGAATTATGACAGGTAATAAATAGCAGTCTGATTTTTGTATGAGAGTTTAATGAAAGGGTAACAAATCAATTGGAAGTTCTGTCGGACAAAATACATGTGACGTTTTCATGGTCTGACCGTTCCAAATTTTTAACCTGTCCCACAATTAAAATCATGGTCTGACCGTTCCAAATTTTTAACCTGTTCCACAATTAAAACTACCCCTGTTCCAGTGTTCCCATTTATCAAAGTTTGTCCGACTAGACACCCTTAAGCTATTAACAAATTTTCAGCTTGCTATTAATCAACTTTTTTTTCATACGCGGGATCCAGACCCATAAATAAAGGCATCAATTTTCTAAACTAAGTATTTTAAATCTATTGGGTTTTGTATTTAATGTCTTGACAAAATTTATAAATACTTTAAAAATTTCACCTTGTATTATTCATAATGGACCCTACATAATACACTCTTTTGATATGAGGTTGTTTACCAGATTCTAAAAATATAAAAATGTAGGTACAGGGTAATCCATTAAAACTAAAGATCATGGGCTATGCTGTTCTTACGTGAATCACCCTGTATATTTAAATATATGCTTGTAAAGCGCCCATTTGAATTTAAAAGTTGACGTGTTCCAGTATTTTTTATAACTTTTTAAAATAAGGACACAAACAATTTTATTCCATCAGTGGTTTCCATACTTGTTAATTTCAAAATTTCACCCTGTATTATTCATAATACACCCTACATGATATATAGTTCGTTGAAATCAAGTTGTTAAGCAGATTTTAAAATTATAAGAATATACAGGGTGTTCCATTAAAATTAAAGCATATGGACAAAAATATTTTTATTATTTATTGTTAAATTTTGCCGCCGCCTAAAAAGTGCCGCTTAGGGCGGGCCGCCTCTGCGCCCTACTACGCTACGCCACTGTGGAGACGTGTAGGTACTTTTCATGGATCAATCCAGCTTCTGTTCTATTCCTTGTGTACACAACTTAATATTTCCCAATTTCTCAACAGAGAGTCATTTATATGTAACACAAAAATCCCAGACGTTTGATTATATTTGGTCTTTTAATTATAAAGTGAATTCTATTTTAGGAATAATCGATCTCTCTTTAAAAAATAATTTCATCGATTATTAGTCCGGAACATCGGAATTATAGAGAGAGAACTATTTCACTTTTATATAGATATAGATATAGATATTTGTACAAATATTTTCGACCGTACTGTGTTAAATAGTAGATTTTGAATAACGGCGATTCGGTCAGATGAAATAAAACTCTATTTGTTCTGTCTCAATATTTCGTCACTATTTTGTGACTTCTTCAGGAAAAAACTGTAAATTTATTAAGATTAGATATGGACAAAAGTTAAATATTTCAATACTAACAACTATAAGAGGAATAATTTAAATTTGGACACTTCCTGGATAATATGGAAATCGGTCTACAGGTAGGTACTGGGTATAAGAAAATGGAGAAGACTGACCATGAATATAAAAACGTGAAATAATATTTTTAAGGAAAGGCATGGCTCATCAAGGTCTATAGAACTACACTGCGCGTCAGAGAAAACGGGCACCCCAAAAATGGGTCATTTTTGATGTCTCATATCTCCTAAAACTGTTGTCCGATTTAAGTAATTTTTTCAATATTTTATAGCCTTATTCTTTAACAATATCGGTGTAGTAATATTGTTGCTAAAGAGGTCAATTTTCATTGTATACCGGGTGTACAAAACAAACAGTGTTTTTTTTCTCAAAGTTCGCAACACCCTGTGGAATATTTTAGCATTTATAAAATACTGAAATTAACACCCAACTATAGCTTTAGGTTTTCTTAACATTCTGTTTTTTGATTCATTTGCTTATGTTGGATAATACAAAAGTTAGGTACTTTAACAACTAGCCATGTTCTTCATCAGTACAGGGTGTTTCTAAATAAGTGCGACGAACTTTAAGGGGTAATTCTGCATTAAAAAATAACGACAGTTTGCTTTATAAACGTATATCCGCAAATGCTTCGTTTCCGAGATAGAGGGTGTTGCCATTTTTCTTACATACTGACGATTTATTTATTGCTCTAAAACCGGTTGAGATATACAAATGGAATTTGGTGGGTTTTAAGATGTAGTTATTGCAAATTTTTTGACATACAATTAAGAATTTTATTAAAAATAAATAACCATTTTCAATTTCAATCAGACAGTGCAGCAAGCACCTTTACCGGTTTCGAAACTTATTAGTCTCTCATCAGGAGGCACATATGCTGCTCTCTTTGATCCAACCCAAAACAAACCCCGGCGTGCAGTCACGAATTGCAACGAACGAAATGGGATAGATGCCCTAGCGGCAACTGCTAGCAAAAGACTAAGTTTTTAATCCAATGGCCTATAAAACAACATAATGTTATTCTACATCCCACCAAACTGAAAACAATGGGAACCTTCTCTGGTTACACCTCCGAGGCTTCTACAATTTGCAAGCCATAACGGATGCTGAGACTAAGGAAGATGAGGAAATTTTACAATTTATAATTCACGTCCCATCTGCTCAGCGCGGTAAAGTTCCAACGAGAATGGTTCCCTTCGTACTCCAATCAGAGTAAAAATGTAAATCAAAAATGAATAACCATTGTTTACTCTGATTGGAGTACGAAGGGAACCATTCTCGTTGGAGCTGGGACGTGAATTATAAATTGTAAAATTCCCTCATCTTCCTTAGTCTCAGCATCCGTTATGGCTTGCAAATTGTAGAAGCCTCGGAGGTGTAACCCGAGAAGGTTCCCATTGTTTTCAGTCTGGTGGGATGTAGAATAACAATATGTTGTTTTATAGGCCATTGGATTGAAAACTTAGTCTTAAGAATTTTATATTCACCATTGGCGTGCATATGCGCGCCAATGGTGAATATAAAATTCTTAATTGCATGTCGAAAAATGCGCAATAACTATCTCTTAACACCTACCAAATTTCATTTGCATATCTCAACCGGTTTTAAAGCAATAAATAAATTGTAAATTTGTAAGAAACAATTTAACATCCCGTATTTTGGAAACGAAGCATTTGCGGACATACGATTATAAAGCAAACTGTCATTATTTTTTAATGCAGAATTACCCCTTTTAGTTTGTCGCACTTATTTAGAAACACCCTGTACTGAATAAAAACATGGCTAGTTGTTAAGGTAGCTAACTTTTGTATTATCCAAGATAAACGAATGAGTCAAAAAACATAATGTTAAGAAAACCTGAGGCTATAGTTGGGTTTTAATTTCAGTATTTTATATATGCTAGAATATGCCACAGGGTGTTGCGAACTTTGAGAAAAAAATACAGTTTGATTCGTACACCCGGTATACAATGAAAATTTAGCTGTCTATCAACAATATTATTACAGCGATATTGTTAAAGAATAAGGCTATATTAAAAAAAATTACTTAAATCGGACAACAGGTTTAGGAGATACGAGACATCAAAAATGGCCCATTTTTTGGGGTGCCGGTGCCGGTTTTCTCTGACTCGCAGTGTATAAAGAAGAAGATTAATTAATGTTTTTCCTAAACTAAAGTTTTGGAATTAAATTTCAAATATTCGGAAAATTGTGATTTCCGCGCTTTTCACCACTGTAAACAGGGATGCATACGAAAATATTTCTTAAGATTACCACCTCACTAATATGTACTAGTGATAAATCTATGCTATAACATAGAAGGCAGATGTGGTATGTGCGTTAAACTAAATTTTTTAGTACATAGGTACAGCAATTTTAAAGTTTGGTCGTCTAGTTTCTGTAAGCTGTTATAGTTATAACTATTATATTGCTATAAAGGTATACATATATTATTTCCTTGACTACTGTTATATTAACAAGTTAAATAAATGCAGCGCATTTTGAATGTTTAATATATTAATTAATTACCTATAGGTATGCCCTTCCTTATCATACATGTGCTCTACTTTATTGTGCATACTTCTACTTCTCTTAACACGAATATTTGAAGGCAGATAATGATAAGAATATTCACAATCCAGCGGGATTATTCGGGTTTTAAGAGGAATACTTCTTTTTAGCTCCTGCTAATGGTAAAAGTTTGCCAAAACAATAAATTTATTAATGTGTTGTATTTTGAAAACGAATAAAAATGGAAATAGAAACAAAACGTCAAAATAAACTTATTTTAAAATAACATTGTGGCTTATTCTAAAAAAATGGTAAATTGCATTAAGGTGCCAGAAGAAAATAGCTCAGAACAATGGCCCGTATGAATAAAAATGAGAATGTAGTTTATACTCATACTCCAAATTTTGGAGTAGGTAATACTCCTCGTCGCGTCGTATGAATAAAAAACAGAAGTAGATACTCGGCTTGAGTACATACTCTTATGTACGTACCTACAGTGTGTTGTGAGTATATTCTCATTCTTAATACAAATAAAAATACCTTAATGCTCTTTAGGATGAGCATCTACTCCTTAAATTTTGAGTCTAATAGATACCAGACTTCAGTTTGATCGTGGCAAAGTTATTGCTGAGTTCATGTTTAATTTGCGTTTAAAAAATATTATAGGTAAACCAAGAAGTACGTGTGGTCGTGACTTTAAAGTATTATATCGATTTAATAAAGAAAATATTGAGTGGCTTTCAAATAACTTTTTGACTGAAGAATCGGAAGAAACAAGAGAGAGGGTATATGTAACTTTGATAAAATTAAAATTTTTTAAGATATGCAAGTGATTCGTAATTTCAAGCAGGAGTGGGAGAAGATATTGGTGGACGCATCATGGCCAGGATCTGTCAATGATTCACGGATATGTAGAAACTCACAAAAATTTGTAACATTGCTAAAAATGAGTTTAGGATGTTAAATGCAATAATTTTAGAAGATGAAGTAATATGGCGTAGCACAGTGGTTAATGGTGCCCTTCAGAAATCCTAATACTCCTATAGAGCTTGCTTATAACAAATTATTTACAAAGGACCGTGTAATAATTGAAAGATGTTTTAGACAACTAAAACAACTCATTGCAGATTTTTGCAGTTACTCGAGCGCGTCCTATTTACCGATAATTATATGTGGTTCTAATCTGTGACCTCTGAAAGGGTGTATGAGAAGTAGTTTTGTTGATTTGATCTCAGATTTGATCAAAAAATAAAGTATGTAATAATTGTAATAATAGTTATTAGGTTTTGTTTCCTCAGGTAGGTATGTCATCTAATTAAAAGGCTTAAATTTCATAGGAGATTTTTGGTTTTTGTTTTTTTTTATTTTTTTATTCTTTTTGTTTTTGTTTTGTTTTTTCCTATAAATTTAGAACCTAAACCTCTTTATAAATTAACTCTAATCTATGTTGTTTCGAAGTAGCAAAATGGGTTATAACGTCATTGTAAAATTTATTATTGTTTGGTAGCCCAATAAATGACCGTTTTGGAGTGTAATTTCCAGGGGCAACTCCGATTGCATGAAAATTTGGATTTAGGTTCTACTTACCCTCCACTTCAAAGTTGAATTTGTGCCGTTGGTTGCTTTTACTTGGAGGTGACATTTACCCCTTCTCGGGGGGTGAAAAACGCGTGTTTAAAATAAGGCCGGAAATAAATAAATTGACTTATTTTAAGCACCTTTTGTTCTATAAAGTTTTTTACGTAAGTCAATACTTTTTCGAGTTATTCGCGATTTAAAATATTGATTTTTCGACAAAAAAACTACGTTTTCAGACCGTTTTTCCCAAATAACTCAAAAAGTAAATATTTTATCGAAAAAAATATTTTTAGCAAAAGTGTAGCCTATAAAAAAACGAAAAAAATGGTGTACCAGTAAAGTATACAAATTGAGTAGAAGCAAAGTTGTAGCTCATGAAAAATACGTTCTTATTCGTCTAATTCCAAATCGAATAATTCAACGTGAAATCACCGAAGAAAGAAGCGTTTTTCGGGAAAACCTTATTAACATTTTTAAAGTATCGAAAAAAAGCTTATTATTTGTTTTCTACAAAAGTTTCTAGCATCAAAAATAAACGAGTTACACTGAAAAAAATAGTTAGCCCATTTTTTTGGTAAAAAAAAAATCGTGAAAACCTCCCTGTATTTAGCACCCTAAATGAAATTAATCGTTTGGCTTTACCATCTATTTTAACTGTATGTGTATTGTTTATATGATCTTGGTTTGAAGTGCTTATTTTTGAAAACATTTGGTTTTATAACAAGAAAAATTTCTAAAAATTTTTGAGAAATTTCAAACTTTTCAAAATAACTTAAAAAGTATTAGTGATAAGAAAAATCTTAAAGAGTAAAAAAATGTAGGTTTTGCTATTATAAATATGCTAGTTTCATTTTGTTTCTCCGTAAGACAAAAATTGGTTAAGATATGGCTGTTCAAAATTTGCATACACTCGTGATTAGTGACCCATCAAGCTTTCTCAATTATAACCCTTTCAAAAATAAACACTTAAAACCGGTGAGACTGACAGATCATATAAAAAATAGATAGGTAAGTAAATTGTTTGTAAAGAGGTAGCGATTAATTTCATTTGGGGAGCTAAACACGGCAAGATTTTCATGATTTTTTCCAAAAAAAAGAGTGCCAACTTTATTTTGAGCGTAACTCGCTTATTTTTAATGCTAAAACTTTTGTTAACAATTAAAACAAAGCTTTTTATAAACACTTTAAAAAAGTTTAAATGGGTTTTTCCCGAAAAGTGCCTAATTTTTCGGTGATTTTACCTTGAAATATTCTATTTGGAATTAGACGAATAAGAACGTATTTTTCATGAGCTACAACTTTGTTTTAGTTTGATTGATAGACTTTACTGATACACTTTTTTGGGTTTTTTATAAGCTACACTTTTGCTAAGGATATTTTTTTCGATAAAATATTTAATTTTTAAGTTATTTCCGAAAAACCGTCTGAAAACATAGTTTTTATTGTTGAAATTCAACATTTTCAAAGGCAAATAACTCGAAAAGTATTGACTTACGTAAAAAACTCTATAGAACAAAAGTTGCTTAAAATCAGTCAATTTATCCATTTCCGGTCTTATCTTGAACGTATGTTTTTTCACCCCCGAGAAGGGGTGACTGTCACCCCCCAAGTAAAAGCAACCAACGGCACAATTTCAACTTTGAAGTGGAGGGTAAGTAGAACCTAAATCCAAATTTTCATGCAATTCGGAGTTGCCCCTAAAAATTACAAGGCATCGCCGAATTTCCCGTTCATTTACTGGGCTATGGAGAGATTTTAATAGCTATTTGTATAACAAGGGAGGAAAGTGCTACTTTTCCTCCCGAGAATGAAGTTTACTGCCCGACGCGTAGCGGAGGGCAGTAATCATTCAAGGGAGGAAAAGGCACTTTACTCCCATGTTATACATATGGTTTTTTCCACCTTCCTCAAATTAATAAAAAGCCATTTTTTCATTTTTACTTAATTTATTTATGTAACTAACAAACAAAATTTATTAAAACTGAAACCAACAAGTAGGTACAATATAACTGTCAACTGTCAAATATAAGTCAAATTATTAATGTAAACATTGTTAAATCAAAATAACCATTTACTGTTTTTTACAATTCTGCAAAATACAGGGTGTTTTATAAATAAACGTTAAAATGTATAGATACTTACGTAATAGAATATAGATATTGCGTCAATAAGTTATATTTCATGAATGAAATACCACGACGTCACTTTTACTTTTCCTCCCTAGGAAGGAAAAATATTTTCCTCCCTAGGGAGGAAAAGTACAACTTTGCTCCCTACAATTAGGTCCGGAAAAGTACACTTTCGGTAGAGGTAGGTGGAAAAAGTTTTTTCTATTGACATTTGAGACATTCTCTCTTGCCTCATGGTGTTTCGAGAATACGTTTTTACTCTTTTGAGAGAAGAGAAATCCCGTTCATTCCGTCCTTCGGGAACAGTTTGTTGTACCTAATGAATTACAGTATATAAAATTATACATATTTTGTAACTCTTCCCACCTTCCGGAAATATTTGAATCAGCATATAAAATTTAATTTTCTTATTTAATTTGATTAAAGAATGATGAATAATTTTTAATGAACTTGTCTAATAGGTATTTTGAAAATTCTTTGGCGTAACTTTTAAATTTTGAATCGTCAAAGAGGTAAATGACTTTTGACAGTGAGTACATAAAGCGTGGGTGTAATAGTTTTAACTTTTGCCTAGAGACCATACAATTCACCGGACATCAAGGCAGCGCCGTCATAAGATTGCCTTACCAATTTATTTTTGATATCAAAAAATTTTAATCTGTCATTTAAAACACCAAAAATATATTCTGTCTTATGGTTTCTACTCACGTCTGAAAACCTAAAAATCTCTCATAAATATTAGACGAAACGCGTATCGAAGAACAATTGATAATTCAGTAATTTCGTCTACTTCTACCGAAAGGGATCAAAATGTAACTACTAATTGATTCTTTCATTCTGTGCTGTTTTAGGTACGCCGCTAAATCTCTTCGAGACAGAAAGTAAATTAGAAAATTCCAGCTCGTATTTGTTAAACAATTTTATTTGTTCTCTATAATTAACTTCCAGTATATGTACTCTATAATAAAATTCCTGGCAACTTAAAAAAACTACAATATCAATAATTAAACGACGTAAAACTACTTATTTCATAGTTTCATCCCGGGCGCGCCAGCAAGTTACGTGTCTAGGTATGATACGTGCCTTGCTGCAGTTTGCAGATCACCGATCGGCAGATTGGTATCTGTCGGACTTGCCATTCAAATGAATACGGGGAATGTATAATTGGTTGCCTATCGGCTAATATTCCATAGCTTCTTAATACAAGCAAATCGTCAATCTGGGGACGGCTTGCCGAAGCGGGCCTAGTGCAATCGGGTGCATGGCTATAGGATCATTAATTTGAAAAGTCTCTTACGCACAGCGCACATGGATCACTTAACGTATCGGATCGATCGAATTCTTTTAAAAACAATGAATAAAATTTAGTCTGTATTATCTCACAGATAATTTTTTTATTTCACACAAACGAATATATCATCAACTATGATTAAATTAAATATTTAAAAAAATCTATATTGTGTCCATAAATGTGTGGGTTGACACCGCCGACCCTGCCGACCCTGACCAGCCGCTACTGATTTTAACCTGTTAAATTTCTTGCAGAACTTAAAAATCTCTTATTTTCTTACAAATTCTTACGTTCCTAGTATTCAGTCTTATCAAAAGTTAGTGCTTTAACCTCAATCCCATTTATTTTCTTAGTAGGTGGTTTACGCCAATGGGTCAAAGTCGATTTGACGTTTCTGTGTATTTGTTACGATCGCTCAGGCCTTGAAACCGCTATAATAGCCTCATTCTTGAAAAGGAGAAGGAAGTGGAAATAAAAGCGAATAACTTCGCTCAAACCGCAGAAGTTCGTTTAGACTTTATGGTTTCGTTCTACATGAAGTTACCAGCGAATTGGGAGTTTTCAGATGCGGTATAAAATATGCAAAGCCTTCTGTCGGTATCATTAACTTCATTACCGAGGTCTTTTTTGTTTCGTTAATAATTTAAGCTGACATTTATAGAATCTACCTTTTAACAGCTTTAAACGTAACAACATTTAAGCTGCAGGCTGCAGCTCAAAACATTCTTAAGAAATTGCATTATTTTGTAACAAGAGTTCGAAACTTATATTTAGGAAATAGACCGGACAGTATCGTCGCCCCCGTTAGCGAAATTATTCCGATTCGATTTTTTTGCACAAACTTACTCAAAAAGTGGTCCTTATAACATATCCACAGGGTGCCGGGCGGTGACGTGGTCGAAAAGTTGTTTAAACATTTTTTTTTAAACAAATTCACAAAAATAATTTTTTCAGTCCGAATAATATTTGTTCAGGTTATTTTGCATCATTTTGAGCAAAAAAGGTCAATTGTCATTTTTCTCTAAAATTGATTGTTGTCGAGTTATATGTGATTAAAAATTTAAAACATACGAAAATGGCTATTTTCAAGTCTTAATAACTCGATTAAAAATTATTATTATGAAATTCAAAAAGTGACCAAATCAAGTTTCAAACCCCTTCTTCAAGGTCCTGAAGAGATTTTTTCATTATTTCATTACAAAGCTCCTATTTTTAACTATTAACAACTAGCGCTATAGTCCAACTGTATCGTCGCCCCGTTAGCGAAACTATTTCGATTAGATTTTTGTGCACAAAGTTACTCAAAAAGAGGTCCTTATAACACATCCACAGGATGCCGGGCGGTGTCGTGGTCGAAAAATTGTTTACAATTTTAACTATTTAGAATGGGAAATAAGCCACAATATTATTAAAAATAAATTATTAGAAGAATTTTTTTACTAAGCAACAACATTTTTGTTTATATTAATAGTATTTTGTATTTTGACAACGGCACCCGATTTGGGCGTCGAAACGTTAATAAAAATCATTTTTTAATAATATTGTGGCTTATTTCCCATTCTAAATAGTTAAAATTGTAAAAATGCCACAAGAAAATAGCTTCAGAACAACATTAAAAATTGTTTAAACAATTTTTTTAAAACAAATTCACAAAAATAATTTTTTCATTGCGAACGATTTTTTTTAGATAACTTGGATAATTCTGAGCAAAAAAGGTCTCTTGTGATTTTTCTCAAAAATTGATTGTTGTTATATGGCCATTTTCGCATATTTCAAATTTTAAATTGCGTATAACTCGACAACAATTAATTTTAGAGAAAAATCACAAGAGACCTTTTTTGTTCAGAATATCCCAACTTATCTTAAACAAATTATTTGTTCGAAGTGAAAAAATTATTTTTGTAAATTTGTTTAAAAAAATTGTTTCAACAATTTTTCGACCACGGCACCGATCGGCACCCTGTGGATATGTTATAAGAACCTCTTTTTGAGCAAGTTTGTGCAAAAAAATCGGAATCGGAATAATTTCACTAACGGGGGCGACGATACATCCTGTACTAGAGCGCTAATTGTTAATAATTAAAAATCTTTGTAATAAAATAATGACAAAAATCCAGGACCTTGAAGAAGGGGTTTGAAACTTGATTTGGTTACTTTTTGAATTCTATAATAATAATTTTTGATCGAGTTATTAAGCCATGAAAATGGCCATTTTCGCATTTTTCAAATTTTTAATCGCATATAACTCGACAACAATCAATTTTAGAGAAAAATGACAAGAGCCCTTTTTTGCTCAGAATGGCCCAAATTATCTAAAAAAAATGTTTGAAATGAAAAAATTATTTTCAAGAATTTGTTAAAAAAATTGTTTAAACGATTTTCCGACCACGGCACCGCCCGGCACCCTGTGGATATCTTATAAGGACCTCTTTTTGAGTAAGTTTGTGCAAAAAAATCGAATCGGAATTATTTCGCTAGCGGGGGCGACGATACTGCCCGGTCTAAAATGTTTTCCACTCTTACGTTATTAAAATTATTTTTCAAAACATTGCGGTTACTTAGTTTGCAGTATTACTTTAAGTAGCCGCAATATACTTTTTGACTTCCTAAATTGCATTAAAAGAACAAAAAATGTAATATAAAACAGAAACGCCAGAGGTGCAATTGAAAACCGTAATAAATTATTCTAATTTTTCTAAGACAATTTTACGATTATTTAGTAAATGTAAAGTATGATTAAAAAATATCTTTAATTTAAATAATAACAAATAGGGGAGTCAATGGAGTTTTTGCTTACGGAAAAAATCAAACAAGATAGAAGAACTTAAGAATATCCGCCAGAACAATCATAGCATATTATTTGTCTTTAAAAAGACAAACACATGCAATGATGCTAGTAAAAGTCTCATGTTAGTGATCCCATAGTAAATCACGTGAAAAAAAAAACAGGAAAAAAACCTCATGATCATCATCATTCTCTTTGCCTTATCCCTATGCGGGGTCGGCTTACCTAATTGCATTCTCCACACAATTCTATCTTGGATCATATCAATCTTAATCCCCTTTACCAACATGTCCTGCCTTATCGTCCCCCCCAGGTCTTCTTTGGTCTTCCTCTCCTACTCCTTCCAGGAATCTGCACTTCAGCTATTCTTCGTATTTGGTGACTAACGTCTCGACGTTGAACATGACCAAACCATCTTAACCTATGCTCTCTCATTTTGGCATCAATTGGTGCCACACCTAGACTTCCCCTAATATACTCATTCCTAATTTTATCCTTCTTTGTCACTCCACTCATCCATATAAGCATTCTCATTTCCGCCACATGCATTCGTTGTTCCTCTTTCTTTTTCACTGCCCAACATTCAGTTCCGTACATTATAGCCGGTCTTATGGCTGTTTTATAGAATTTTCCCTTCAGCTTCATAGGAATTTTTCTGTCACACAACACACCACTCGCTTCTTTCCACTTCATTCATCCATCTCTAATTCTACTGCATGCATCTCCATCTATTTCTCCATTACTCTGTAATACTGATCCTAGGTACTTAAAGCTATTGCTTTTCACAATCATTTCACCATCCAAAGATACCATTTTATTTGTAGTAACTCCATCTTTAAATGAACATTCCAAATACTGTGTTTTTGTCCTACTAAGTTTCAAACCTTTTTCCTCCAAAGCTTGTCTCCACTGTTCCAGTTTTTGTTCTAAGTCTCTTTCACTATTTTCTATTAACACAACATCATCAGCATACATTAGGCACCATGGAATGCTACCCTGTAGTTTCGCTGTTATCTGGTCCAAAATTAATGAGAATAAATAAGGACTAAGTACCGAGCCTTGGTGCAATCCTACTTTCACCTGAAATTTATCAGTCTCTCCCACACCTGTCCTAACACTAGTTGTTACTTCATCATACATATCTCTCACAATCTTTACATATTCGCCAGGGACTTCTTTCTTATTGAGTGCCCACCACAGAATCTCTCGAGGAACTCCATCATATGCTTTATCAAGATCAATGAATACCATATGAGCGTTGGTCTCTTTATTCCTGAATTTTTCCATCAGTTCCTGTCTCTCCCAATGTTCTCCATACTTCCCCAAAAATATCATCTGGTCCGACTGTTTTTCCTTTCTTTATTTTTTGAAGCGCTTGAGCCACTTCCTCGTTTGTTATTCTGGTAATCATTGTTGTTACTGTCTCCGTTAACTCCACAGGCTGTCTGTCAAATTCTTCATTTAATAAACTGTCAAAATACTTTCTCCATCTCTTTTTGACATCCTTTTCGTGAATTAGTATTTTATTATTTTCATCTCGGATACATCTAAGCTGATTCAAATCTCTTGCTTCTTTGCTCTCTGTTTGGCTATTTTATATATCTTTGCTTCGCCTTCCCTGGTATCAAATTGATCGTATAGGTTTGAATACGCTTCTGCTTTAGCTTTTGCTACTGCTACTTTCGCTTCCTTTTTGGCGACCATATAGTTTTGAAGATCTAAATCCGATCTGGTTTCTTGCCACTTTTTATATCATTTTCCCTTCTTTTTATTATTCCTTGTACTTCATTTGACCACCACCAAGTCTCTTTATCCTCAAACTTCTTTTCTGACGTTTTCCCAAGTATTTCAATAGCCGTCTCTCTAATAATATTGGCCATTTTCTCCAAATTGTGTTAGGGCTTCCTTTCATGTTCCAACATATTTTTTTCTACTATTCCCTGAATAGACCTTCTTTCTCATCTTTTAGCATCCACCACTTGATTTTTTGTGGTCCTCTCCGATATTTTTGTTTAGTTTCGCTTTTTTACTTCGATATCCAGAACAAGCAGCTTATGTTGTTGGCTTACTGTCTCACTAACTATTACCTTGCAGTCCTTGCATTCACGTATGTCTTCTTTCCTTATGATGAAGTAGTCTATTTGGGCTTGATGTTGTCCACTTTTGTAGGTAATAAGTTGAGTTTCTCTCTTTTTAAAGAATGTGTTAACAATCGCCATATCCAATGCTGTTGCTAATTCAAGCATATCATCTCCAGCTTCATTTCTAGTTCCAAAGCCTAATCCGCCATGTATTGTTTCATATCCTGTCTTGACTTGGCCCACATGTGCATTGAAATTACCTCCTATAACTTTCTCCTCTGCTGGAATATCACTCAGTACGTCTCCTAATTGGTAATAGAAAGCTCTTCTTTCATTCTCACCGAGACCTGTTTGAGGAGCATACACATACCACATTCAATACCTCTTTATCAATTACAAATTTCACTGACATTATTCTATCACTCATTCTTACAACTTATACTACGTTATCTTTCATTTCACTATCAGCAATTATACCAACTCCATTTCTAGTGTTACTACTTCCTACATACCACAATTTGTATCCTTCACCTAGTTTTTTCGCCCTTTGTCCTTTGCACCTTGTTTCTTGAATATAAGCGATTTGAACTCTTCTTCGTTTGAGCGCATCCACTAACTCCAGACTTTTACTTGTAAGACTACCAATATTCCAAGACCCTATCCTCATTTTTCTAACCTGTAATGGTGTTCACCCTGAGATAGTCCTCACCCGGAGATCCGAACGGAGGCTCATTTTACTTCCGGAATATTTTACTTCAGGAGATGCCATCATTTCAGTATAAGTTTTTATTGCGTTGGAGAAGGTCTTTTCATTATTATGGCCTGAAAAGATTTTTTGGATATTTGATGCCTGAATGCCTTTTCTATCAGCACCATACCCTGCCCTGCACGTTTAGCCAATACACCACCAATGCAACCAAAGTGCAGTATTAGCCCACACCAGCCTGCATTTTTCTGTATAGGCCAGGATCCCTACTGTAAGGACTGTCCTATAAGCCAATGTATTGTTGCCCGTATCCCGCCACTAGCAGGCACGTACTTTATTCGGGATACAACAAAAAACCTCATGATACTATTCCAATATGGTAAGTATTTGGTCTTACATTTAGTTTACTCTCAAAATTAACACCAAACTCTAATTTTATATGTATGTTATTTTAAAATATAAATGAGATATCCTCGATGTGTTATTGACTTCACTTAATCGTGATATTTTCTTTCTATTCTCTCTTTTAATATGGGTAACCACATCCTACTGGATTCTGCCGAGGAATAATAGACAACTATACCATCAAACGTGTGGATGCCTTTACATACCCTGGGGATAGAAATCAATCAAAAGAATTCCGTAAATAGCGAAATTAAGCACTATTTCCAATGAGAATCGTAGGTACATACAGTGGTGGCTCGTACCACTTTAAGAAGGTAGTGCCAGAACTCATTCAAATTGATTCACGATATTGTCAAAAAAAGGTATACTGACAACAAAAACTAAAAAAAATATGCGCGGATACTTTTATCTTATGTATCTTAAGTTTATTGAGCTGAGGTGCCAAGCAATTGTCCAACATTGATCAAAACAGTTCCGTAAATTAATTAATAATAAAAACCTCTTAATCTACCACCAGCATTTACTGCTGATTGTGCTTGAAAATTGTTATTACGATTTAGTCTCTATTTACCAATTTATAAAAATAATACTATTTCATTATTCACACACATGCACAAATTTTTGTAATGTCACTTTTAAAGTTTACGATATATAAAGTTCATTCTTTTATTTTTTGGTTGCAAAGTTTTCAATGACTTTATAATTAAAATTATCAATACAATTTACAAAATGCTTTTCTGCAGATAGCATACCTAAAGCACTATGTTTTAACATCGAAAAACAGCGCAGCGTTCTGCTTCAGATGTTGATATAGGAATGGTAACTAATAGGTCTGGATCCCGCGTATGAGAAAAAAGTTGATTAATAGCAAGCTGAAAATTTGTTAACTTAAGCGTGTCTAGCCGGATAAACTTTGATATATGGGAACACTGGAACAGGGGCAGTTTTAATTGTGGAACAGGTTAAAAAACTGGAACGGTCACACCACAAAAACGGCACATTTATTTTGTCCGACAGAACAGACTTAAACTCTCCGAACAGACTTAAACTCTCCGAACAGAGATTAAACTCTCATGCAAAAATCAGACTGCTATTTATCACCTGTCATAATTCCTGTCATTTGACATATTCTACATGTTCCACTCATTAAAACGCCCATTTGGTGATAAATAGCAGTCTGCTTTTTGCATGAGAGTTTAATCTCTGTTCGAAGAGTTTAAGTCTGTTCTGTCGGACAAAATACATGTGCCGTTTTCGTGGCCTGACCGTTCCAAATTTTTAACCTTCCCTCTACAATAAAACCGATAGCGAAACAGCCCCAGAGGTAGTACTTAATTCGTCTCGCTAATACAGTACCTACTTCTAATTCAGTTTTAAACCAAGTTTTGTTTAAAAATTAAAATTGTCTCCATGTTTCATTAAGAAATGATTCGGAGAACTGATGCTTATAAGCAGAAAACTTCTCCGACATAAATAAATTAGAAGCAACTAAATGTCCGGAGAAGGTAGACCTTTAAAAGATCTGGTACTTTGAATAATATGAACCTTTAAGTCGTTGTCTAATTCGGCGCTAAAATTGACCAGCTCCTTAAATATGCCTCTATTTTCTGAATTTTCTTTTTCGTCGTGACCTCTTAAAACTAACTCGAAAGCTCCACAACACCTTATAACATTTGTAGTTATTTTTTTTCTAGCGAAAAACCACCAAAAAGTTGTTTGAAGATACTAATCTTCATTGTCAATTAATCAATTAAACTTAAGAAATAATCAAAATATTATCAAAATACCCACGATCATGATGCACTAAAAGTTTAATTATAAATACAAAAACTTTTTAACAGAAAATATACATAATAAAAGCGACAAACCAGCACGTAAAGAAATTAAAAATAAATAGACCTGGCATCATACCCTCGTGCATGGCACAGAGATTCTAATTTTAAGGTATACTAATAGTCCAATATAGCTCTTTCTCTGTCACTTACATAGAATGCTCGTAAAATCTTTCTCTCTCTAGTCGTGCCAGTACTGACTACGGCACGAAGGAGATTCTCCTGTCGTATACTCTCCGCTGTCGGCAGGGATTGCATTACGCCCACAGTTGCCATATTTTATATAATTTATGAAGATCAAAAGAAATACACACAAAAAAATTAACAGGAATTAAAAAGTTTTGAAGATAAAAAATATGTTTCTGCATAGTTAGCAAGGTTCTATGGCACTACCTCACGGGCCGCCACTGGGTACATACTATGCTAATACAAGTTTGATGACATTGAAATTATTAGACAAAAGAAACAAAACGACTATCTACAGAACATGAATTAGATCCGTAGTAACCTATGGTTGTGAAACCTGGGTAATAACAAAAAAAGATGAAGCCCAACTCAAGATTTTAGAGGGAGGGATGCTGAGAAAGATATATACGCTTTGGCCCGGTACAAGAGGAGGAGGGCACATGGAGAATCAAGAGAAACGACAAAATTAACGAATTAAATGAAGATATTGTAAGATTTGTGAAATGTCAAAAATTATCATGACTGGGACATGTTCAGAGACAAGTAGATACAAAACAACAAAGAAAATATTAAAATGGAAGCCGAGAGGAAGAGGAAAAACATAAGAACTAGAACGAGATGGTTGGATGAGTGGAAGATAGCTTAAAAATTATGAATGTAAGAGAATGGAGGGGAAGGGCACAAGAGAGATCTGAATGGAAAGACATAGCTAGAAAGGCAAAGACCCATCTGAATGCCAGAAGAAGAAGAAGAATTATTCCCGTAAAATAATAAATCAAACGTAGTATTAGACGTATTACTAATAATTAATTTTTTTGGTATTAAATAGTAAAATAATCATCATCATCATACTCTTTGCCTTATCCCTAGGCGGGATTGGCTTCCCTAATTGCATTTCTCCATACAATTCTATCTTGGGTCATATCAATATTAATCCCCTTTACCAACATGTCCTTTCTAATCGTCTCCCCCCACGTCTTTTTGGTCTTCCTCTCCTACTCCTTCCAGGAATCTGCACTTCAGCAATTCTTAATATTGGGTGATTAGAGTCTTGACGTTGAACATGACCAAACCATCTCAACCTATGCTCTCTCATTTTGGCATCAATTGGTGCTACACCTAGACTTCCCCTAATATACTCATTTTTAATTTTTTCCTTTTTTGTCACTCCACTCATCCATCTAAGCATTCTCATTTCCGCCACATGCATTCATTGTTCCTCTATTTTTTTTACTGACCAACATTCAGTTCCGTACTTCAACTTCATTGGAATTTTCCTGTCACACAGCACACCACTCGCTTTCTTCCACTTTATCCATCCAGCCCTAATTCTACTGCATACATCTCCATCTATTTCTCCATTACTCTGTAATACCGATCCCAGGTACTTAAAACTATTGCTTTTTACAATCAGTTCACCATCCAAAAATACCATTTTATTTGTAGTAACTCTACCTTTAAATGAACATTGCAAATACTCTGTCTTTGACCTACTAAGTTTTAAACCCTTTTCCCCCAGAGCTTCTCTCCACTGTTCCAGTTTTTGTTCTAAGTCTCTTTCACTATTTCCTACTAACACGACATCATCAGCATACATTTAGCACCATGGAATGTTACCCTGTAGTTTCGCTGTTATCTGGTCCAAAACTAATGAGAATAAATACGGACTAGGCACCGAGCCTTGGTGCAATCCTACTTTCACATAAAATTTATCAGTCTCTCCCACACCTGTCCTAACACTAGTCGTTACTCCCTCATACATATCCCTCACAATCTTTACATATTCACCAGGGACTCCTTTATTATTGAGTGCCCACCACAGAATCTCTCGAGGAACTCTATCATATGCTTTCTCAAGATCAATTAATACCATATGAGCGTTTGTTTCTTTACTCCTGTATTTTTCCATCAACTGCCTTATAATGAAAATTACATCTGTTATTGATCTGCCTTGTATAAAGCCAAATTGATTCTCGGATATTTCGGTCTCTTCACGTATCCGTCTATCAGTTACTCTTTCCCATATTTTCATGGTGTGGCTAAGCAGTTTTATAGCCCTGTAGTTTGTACATTGCTGTATATCTCCCTTGTTTTTGTAGACAGGTACTAGTATACTGCTTCTCCATTCGTCTGCCATTTGTCGAACTTTCATAATTCTATTAAATAAACCTGCTAGCCACCTTGTTCCTGTCTCTCCCAATGCTCTCCATACTTCCCCAAGAATATCATCTGGCCCTACCGCTTTTCGTTTCTTTATTTTTTGAAGCGCTTGAGCCACTTCCTCGTTTGTTATTTTGGTGACCATTGCTGCTACTGTCTCCGTTGACTCTACAGGCTGTCTGTCAAATTCTTCATTTAATAAGCTGTCAAAGTACTTTCTCCATCTCTGTTTGACATCCTTTTCGTGAACTAGTATTTTATTATTTTCATCTCGGATACATCTAATCTGATTAAAATCTTTTGCTTTCTTTGCTCTCTGTTTGGCTATTTTATATATCTTCGTTTCGCCTTCCCTGGTATCAAGTTGATCGTATAGGTTTGAATATGCTTCTGCTTTGGCTTTTGCTACTGCTACTTTCGCTTCCTTTTTCGCCACCATATAGTTTTGAAGATCTGTGTCGGATCTGGTTTCTTGCCAATTTTTATATAATTTTCTCTTCTCTTTTATTCTCTTTTCATTTTTCTCCAAATTGTATTAGGGCTTCCTTTCATGTTCCAACATATTTTGTCTACTATTAAATAGTAAAATAATATCACTTAAAAACAAAATTGGTGAGGAGAAAAACGACTCAAGGAAAATAACAAATATAGTAGAATCATTATATGGCGAATTATATGGCACAAAAAAGAGCCTGATAATAACACAAAAGAAAATCTAAAAAGCAAAATTAAAAATGTCAGCTCTGAAATTCTGCTAGATATAGACGTACATGAAATCGAAACAACCCTATCTCAAATGAAAAAAGCAAAGCTGTTGGTCCAGATGGTATCCTTGCTGGAATGCTTAAGGAAGGCAACTAAGCTAGTATAAAGGAGCTAAAATTCCTATTTAATCGATGTCTGCACAAGGCAGAAATACCTCACGATTGGAATGAGAATACACTGTTATTCAAAAACGGAGATAAAAAAAGACTTAAAAAATAGGTCTATCTCATTACTCTCACAAATATACAAACTCTATTCGAATTATAACCAACAGACTAACAAATAAGATGGACAGTTATAAGCCAGTTGAACAAGCAGGTTTCAGAAAAGGGTTTAGTACCATAGATCATCTCACTCTGAAAATAGTGATAGAGAAGGCAAGCTAAAGGAATACAATCTAGATTCATGTTTAGCTTTTGTAGACTATGAAAAAGCGTTTGATAGTGTCGAGATAAGGGCGATAGAAACAGCTCTAAATAACAGCAGAATAGACTCCAGGCATCTCTTACATAACATCTATGAAACAGCAACTATGACAGTAGAATGGGAAAAGAAAACAAACAAAACTAATCCCATAGAAATCCGTAGAGGTTTAAGACAAGGATATGTAATATCCCCAAAACTCTTCACCTTAGCTCTAAAAGACGTCTTTAAAGAACTGGAATGGGAAGACATGGGTATCAACACAAAAGGAAAGAAACTCAATCACCTCAGATATTGCAATGATGTTGTTCTTATTACAACCAACCAAGAAGAACTAGCCACAATGCTGACTCAAGCACAAGCATCAGAGAAGATAGGATTAAAAATGAACATGAGTTAAACAAAACTCAAATACAAATGACAGAATACAAATGACAGAATAAAACAAATACAAATGACAGAATAAATACAGGGTGTAACAAAAATACAGGTCATAAATTAAACCACATATTCTGGGACCAAAAATAATTCGAATGAACCTAACTTACCTTCATACAAATATGCACACAAAAAAAGTTACAGCCCTTTGAAGTTACAAAATGAAAATCGATTTTTTCGAATATATGGAAAACTATTAGAGATTTTTTGTTGAAAATGGACATGTGGCATTCTTATGGCAAGAACATCTTTAAGAAAAATTATAGTGAAATTTGTGTACCCCATAAATATTTTATGGGGGTTTTGTTCCCTTAAACCCCCCCAAACTTTTGTGTCCGTTTCAAATAAATTATTATTCTGGTGCCATTAGTTAAACTAAATATTTCTAAAACTTTTTTGCCTCTTAGTATTTTTTCGATAAGGCAGTTTTTATCGAGTTGCGGCTTCTCTTTTAATACGTTTACATAAACATTTTATGAGGGTTTTGTTCCTTTAAACCCCCCAAATGTTTGTGTACGTTCCAATTAAACTATTACTGCGGTACCATTAGTTAAACACAGTGTTTTTAAAACTTGTTTGCCTCTTTGTATTTTTTTGATAAAGCATCTTTTATCGAGATGTGGGTTCTTTTTTAATATGGTTCAAAATATACCTAAAAATGTAAATCATAAATAAATTTTCATATTATTACCAAGTCTCCATAATCGTACTTTACCATATACAAATATGTGGTGGATTTGACAAATATTCAAATATCTCGATAACAACTGACTTTTGGAAAAAGTACTGAGAGACAAAAAAGTTTTTAAAAACTTGTGTTTAACTAATGGCGCTACAATAATAATTAAATTGAAACATACACAAAAGTTTGGGGGGTTTAAAGGAACCAAACCCCCATAAAATTTTTATGGGGTGTCCAAATTTCATTGTAATTTTGTCTTAAAATACTACCGTCATAACAATACCACATGTCCATTTTTAATAAAAAATCTCTAATAGTTTTCGATATATTGGAAAAAATCGATTTTCATTTTGTAACTTCAAAGGGCTGTAACTTTTTTTCCGTGCACATTTGTACTAAGGTAAGTTATGTTCAATCGAACTATTTTAGGTCCCAGAATACGCGATTAAATTTATGACCTGTATTTTTGTTACACCCTGTATAAATAACGTAAATATTGAGATTGTTGACGAATATATCGTCGGTTCCCTGCGAAAAGTCACTAACTGACATTTTACTGTTTTCGAGATACATTAATTTGAAGTAATAATTTAAATTTATAAATTAACCGTTGACAAAATATTTTCCATATTTATAGTTTCTAGTGACGCTGCAATAAGTGAATAATGAGTGCTATGTATAATCCGAGAGTAGTTAGTAATACGTCTGATTTTTGGCAAAAAAGCAGTTAGTGATTTTTCCCAAATACTAAACAGAGCTCATATGCTAGTAATGATTTATTAAAAATAAAGACAATATTATTATTATATTTATTATAGCTATAACAAGTTAAAATGAGTTGTTATTCTGAGAAGGCTTCTTCATCATCGTCTTCTTCATCAACGGCTGGTTCCTGTGTTAAATCCGGTACATTCGCTGTTGCTAAGGAAGCATACCAGGCATGAAGTTCCTGAAGTATTACTTCTTTCTTGCAAAGTTGTAACAAATCCTTTTTTTTAATGAACTGATCGGAATAGGGTGCTGATATGCTTTCTTAATTTCGGTAACGACCTTTTCCACTTACATTGAGTTTGACGTAAGGTCCAATGTACCCATATCTAAACTTTATAACTGCATAAATTGTAAATACACAGTTTACGGCTGTAATATAATAAAGATACCTTTCCTGAGGGTATTTGAAGAACAGCTTGCATATTAAATGTTGCTGACATAAATGTAGCATCTTCTTGTGACCTAATTTTGTCATTGGCTTTTACCTCATAGGCAAAGGCTTTTCGTTGAATATGCTCATTAAAGGGCTGTTCCAGCTCTTCTGTTAGTTCTCCTGCTAATTTTGCCTCAGCAACTTTATTACACAAAGGACACTGTTCTTTCGTTGGTACAAAAAATGACAAATTGTACGATTCACAAAAAACTTTTCTTTATACTGAATGACCCACTGGAACTTTATTTTTTTCTTCACATAATGTATTATAGAGTGAGTACATTTTGCGAATAGATAGAGTCCAAGTAGTATCTCTTTGTACTTTTCCTACAGTAGTGCGACTCCATTGAAGGAAACATATTAATATGTTCTTTGACAAAGTCAATATGCGACTTTGGTTTTATCGTTTTGTAGAGAACACTATTGTGGTAAAAGTCACTAACTGCCATTAGTGATATTTTAACATACAATATTCGCTATAATATATTATATTATAACACATTGATCTTATTGGAAAAAGTCGTTAACTCAGTTAGTGAATTTTACCAGTTTTATATTTTTGTTACATGTCATATAATGATTAATACCAATTTTAAATTACTATGTTCCGTTCAGTTTTGCAGTTAGTGACTTCTACAGATGAACAAACTGCCCACAGTAGACCACTAGATGTAGTTAACTAAATTTCACACAAAATGTCAGTTAGTGACTTTTCGCAGGGAACCGACGATATATACCTGGGTCAAATAATCAAAGCTAATAAAGAGCACCAAACAATTGAAGTACAAAGAAGAGTCAAATTGGCGTGGGCAGCATTTGGAAAGTTAAGATGGATACAAAAAAGCACAAAGACACAGCAGTACCTAAAAACCCGTGTATTTCATCAGCGCTTCCCTCCTGTTCTGACGTATGACTCAGAAACATGGGAATTAACAAAAGCCAACATAAACAAAATAGAAATAACTCAAAGAAAACGGAAATATACATGTTGGGAATAAAACTGCAAGACAGAAAATCAAACAAATGGATAAGAGAGACAACAAAATTAAAAAATGTAACAGAACATAGGTATAACAGGGCTAAAGTGGAGATTTGCGGGCCACAATGCCAGACAGGAAGATAAAAGATGGAATGCTGGACTGGAATACTACACTAGAGACAGTGGACAGGAAGAAGAGGAAGAGGATGACATGAGATGCGATGGAAGGACGATATTGTAAAACCTGCAGGAACTCACTGGAGAAGCATAGCCAAGGACAGGCAGATATGGAAAGATTTGGGGAAGGCCTATGCCCAATGTTGGATAGAAATGGGCTAGAGAAGAAGAAGAAATAGTAAAAATAATTACACTTTTATAAAAAAGAACTTTTTTATAATAAAACCTTTTTATTATTTATAGGAAAGAATATAAAATAATTTAACGATAAATGATTTAACGATAAAATTCTTAAAATTCCAAACATTACACTCTAATAAAAATAGTTATTTATGAAACAGTTCCTGAAGTATGCTTTTTGCGAACGCACGCGATATTTAGAGCACGAGCGACAAGGGAGCGAGTGCTTATACATTGCGTAAGTTCGCAAAAAGTACTTCACGAACAGTTTCATACAATATTTTATCTACGATAAACAAATATAAAAACTGTAACTCTTCGTCACTGGAATTCATTTCTATTCTACAATTTTTAGAACTTTGACACTTAAAAATTCTAACTACTTTCAAACCACAAAACTGTCAAAAATTTTATTGTAAGTCATTGCTCATATTGTCATCACCATGACAACGCGAAAGTTAAGGATATTTGATTATATGAAAGTGTGCCAAAAACCCCATTGAAAGTGTGCGAAAAAGTAAATCCCATTTAAAATACATTGTTACTTCACGCACACTGTAAACTCTTCACGCACTGCTATCTATAATGAAAGTTTTCACAAAATAAAAACTTATACATAATATGACATAGAGTAGATAAAGTACTTTTTATAATATCACAGTTTTGTTATTGTACATGTATGTACATAATATGTAGGACACAACATGTTTGGAAAGAATAATTAACTTATAAAATATGAATTTTTAGTAGGTGTATTAACTATTATTTATAATTATGATTCCAAAAATTACACTAGTATAAAATAGTATTTTTTATAATACAACGGTTGTTTAAAATGGTATATATAATTTTAAGTATATAAACTTTTAATTATATATTAAAACAATTAAACAAAGATATGTAACAGCCTCGTTCCAACTGGGGACCTCTCGATCTGCAGCAGGGCCCCCGTAAGAGGTACTGGCGCCTGTGGCAAAAAAGGATTTTGGCGCCCCTTAAGGCATTTTGGATCATGTTTTCTATTTATTTTTTGAAGGTAGGTAGGTGCTTGAAATAAACCAGAAAACTGAACTTTAGAATGTGAGTTTCACCTCTTCTCGGGGGTGAAAAATCATACGTTCAAAAAAGTCCGGAATTGGTTAAAATGACTAATTTAAATAACTTTTCTTCCATAAAGATTTTTCTGTGTCAATACTTTTCAATAGTTTTCAAAGTTATTTGCGAGTAAATTTATGTTCATTTTTCAACAAAAAAAAACCAGTTTTTAGACGGATTTTCGCAAATAACTCAAAAAGTAAGTATTTATCAAAAAAAAATATAGCTTGTAAAAAAGTGGAAAAAAATGATGTAAGTACCTATATATGAAGTGTGAATAGTAGAAGCAGAGTTGTAGCTGATGAAAAGGAGGTTCTTATTTGTCAAATTAATCACAAATCAAATATTTCAACGTAAAATAACCAAAAAATCAAGCACTTATCAGGCAAAACTCATAACCACTTTTTTAAAGTGTTTAAAAGAAGCTATATTTTTTTAACATCAAAAGTAAGTAAGTTAAAAATAATGTTGGTCCCTTTTTTGTAAAAAAATCATGAAAACCACCCCCTAATTAGCATCCCAAATTAAATTAATCGTTACGACTTCACCACAAGTTACTTTACTTATGTATTGTTTATATGATCTGAAGTTTCATTGGTTCAAAGTGCTTATTTTTGAAAAGGCTGTAGGTAAAAGGGCGAAAGGGCTGAACGAGTCACTAATCATGAGTGTACGCAAAATTTGAACAGCCATATCTTCTAATTTTTATCTTACAGGAAAAGAAAACATCCAAAATATTCAGAAAAGCAAAATCAAAATTTTTTTACTGCTTGAGTTTTTTGGTATCACTAATTAATTTTAAAGTTATTTGGAAAAAGAAATTTTTTCAAGATTAAAAAAAAATACTTTAAAACCCATTTTTTCAAAAATGAGCACTTTAAACCGATGAAACTTACAGATCATATAAATAAAGCTTTTCTTAAACATTTTAAAGAAGTTGTAATGAGTTTTCCCCGAAAAGTGCTTAATTTTTTGGTTATTTCACGTTGAAATATTCGAGTTGGAATTTGACAAATGAGAACCTACTTTTCATTAGCTACAACTCTGCTTTCCACTGGGTTTTGCAGACTTCATATATAAATTATTTTTTTCACTTTCTTGTAAGCTATATTTTTGCTAAGAGTATTTTTTCGATAAAATAATTAGTTTTTAATTGCGAAAAACCGTCCAAAAACGTTTTTTTTTGTTGAAAAATACTCACTCGCAAATAACTCAAAAAGAATTGACTTAGTGAAAATCTCTATAAAACAAAAGTTGCTTAGAATTAGTCAGTGTATTCAATTCCGAACTTATTTTGAACGAATATTTTGTCACCTTCAAGAATACCCCCAGGCCCCAGGTATTCTCGCGCGTATTTCCCTGAGAATACCCCTTTTACCCCCAGAGTAAAAGCACACATCGGCACAGTAGGTATCACTTCTTTTCTTGTTAGCTATGTGTATGACAAATTTTATGTCAATATAAGCGGTTCTTTAAAATTTACAACAAAAACCGTGAGTAAATGGACTATTATTAGTAGGCTAAAATATCAAAATGAAACAAACAGAATAAAAGCATAACAAAATAAATTAAAATGCCTGACTTCTGACATGTTCTCGCAAATGGGAATCGGCAGTAACTGGATGATATATAGGTACTAATACAATTTCGCGTGTGTTTAAACTGAATCCTATTTAATTTCTCAACTTTTATTTAAAATTAATTTTTGTTTTTTGTTTCTTTGCTTTTTTGGCAATTTTTGATCCCAGGTTTTGGCGCCCCTAAAGGATGGCGCCCATGTGCATTGCACACTTTGCACATATGGTAGCGGGGACCCTGATCTGCAGTCTAATGTCACTGAGGCACCATCAATTTGTAGATATCGATTTATTAACGTACTTTAAAATATCATTGCATTAGTCACATTTTTAAAATAGTTTGAAATTAAAAAAAAAAATCGATTTACCCATACAGTGTGATTGGTCAGTGGGGTAAAGCTTTGTAGATCCGTTATACGTAATAGATAGTAATAAAAGTTAATAATTGTAAGTTTTAGACAATTATTCAGCCCAGGCTTACTTAAAATTTGGAAAGATTTAGACCCGTAATTATAAATAATTTTGCTCTGAAAAACGAAAATATCTCGAAAACTAATAAATTTACACATAGGGAATGTTATACAAAAATTATAGTATGGTAATGGTACTTTTCGATAATGATATAAAATACAGGGTGTTCTATTTAAAATTACTGAGAAAATAATGTACTTGCGTTTTGACCCACCCTGTATTCAATATAAAGAAAATTAGCAAAACAAACATTTACGAAAATTTTGACAATAAATAAAAAAATATGACGTCAATAAACCATTGACCTTGTGCTTGCTTTTATTTATACAGGTATTTAAACTTGTTACGAATTTCATATAAAATTAGTTATAATTTTGTAAATACACCGTATAACATACCAAACCTTTATATTTTTGTAATCGAAAAGTTACGAAGATTTCGAATATAAAATAAAATACAGGGTTTTCTATTAAAAAAAACAAAAGTTTGGTCTGCCACTATGTTATCGAACACCCTGTAACATTCTAACTAATTTTGTAATATGAAGCTCAAAGTTCGCTACAATTTTTGTTATTAAGTTTTATCGCTATACATTACTATAGCGGATCTACGGAGCTTCACCCCACTATACAATTAATCACCCTGTATAATAGCAGTTAAATATTGCATTGTTAGCTAGTTCTAAGCTATCCTGAAAATTTCAGGTGTGTAGGTAGCCTAGATCTATTTTTAAAATGGATTACAAAATTTGCGGAGTCCGTGACACCAACCAAGCCAAGTATATTATAAAAAGGTTTTAATAAAATAATGTTAAGTGAAATCAGGGGCGTCATTTGGGCATCCAGGGGGGGCATTTGCCCCCCCCTGGCCCTAAAAAATGACTGAAATTTACAAAAAATACATCAATATTCATCATAACATCATATATAATGTATTGTATATATGTGCTTGCCCCCCCCAAACAAAATTTCAAATGACGCTCCTGAGTGAAATTATCTTTATTTAATTTACTACCAAGAAAATTATAAATTTCATCTAGTCAGATATATATCTAACATATTATGTCACCTCTTGTTGTTTGTTTTAATTAAGCTTAATAACTTCCCTTTCGCATAGCTGTAATTTTGTAAAGCTTACGTTTCGCACCATGAATCACATTCACGAAGTTTAGGTCTGGAGATAGCCACCAACTTACTTTACCGCCCACAGAATTCACGTTAGATTTGCATTGTATGGTGTAACTCAACGGTCGACAAACCCTTTGTCTGGTCGTTGCGAACTTAAACAGAAAACCGTTTAACGTACCAATCTAATTCCGCCACATTATTACAATTACAATTAAATTTGTTATTTCATGCGATGTGTTTAAAATGGTTAACGTACAGTCCAGCCATAAATTATGAGAATTAAATTGAATTTTTGGAGCATAAATTAATTAAAAAAGTTAGTCTTTTCTTTTTTAATTTAGTGCACGTGCTGCAGTTTAAGTTTTCTTTAATGCTTTGCCTATTAATAGGCTATTGATTATGTACTATAGAACGGAACTACAACGTTAACGGGGTTTTATTATTTCATACGGTCAATGAATTTCTATATATGAAAAAACCGCGGAGTGCTACCATTTAAAGGGGTGCGTTTTTGAGAAATGGGTGAATTAGTCCCTGGGCACAGGTTACATTAGGGTGAGTTCTATGCACTTTTGGTACAAACACGTCTACATAAAAATTGTTCCTGGTTAAATTTCCTATCTAAATATAACTTTTTAAAGTCAAAGATACTTTTATTTTACAAAAATATATTCAAAAGAAAAAGCACAAAGAAACCCAAAAGAAAGAAATTTTGATTTTTGTCCCATAACTTTTGTCCACGGGGATATAGGTATAGACATTGCTTCACAGAAAAAAAACTTACATATTTTGTATTTAAAATGATGTTTAGTAGTGGTCATTAGGATTTACAGTTTTCGAAATATGATTTTTCAAAGTTCGCCACTCACAGCAATTTTGGGCAATTTTCCTTGTTATTTCGCAAATATTGTTCTGTAACTTTTTTCTACGTAACTTTAGGCATATGCAATGGTACATGTAAGAGGAATAGAAATCAATTACCTTTAAATTGTTCTACTGTATAATGTTGTACGACTTCTGTCAAAGAGGTTATCTTTTTCAAGACTTTATACTTTTAACGAATTTTTATATTTTTTACGACTATTTTTTAAATTTCCCATTATAACTTTTTTTTTCTACATTTAGGTATATATTATAAAACAAAAAAAAGCTTATTCTGTTTATTTTAAAATGGTGTATTATAAAAAATTCTAGGAATATTTTTGAATAAGATATGCTTTTTCAAAATGTAATAAGTACTTGCAACGATTTTTGATTTTAGGATTATTTTTTAAATTCCTCATTATAACTTTTTTATGTGATTGTGTAAGACTAATGTTTATGTAATTTTTGTAAAAGAAATAATTTTAAATAATTCAGGTAAAAAAATATCAAAGAATCACTCGGTTTTCATTAAATATTTAAACATAGATATGGCTCTTTATTGAGCAATATATATAGTATATTCATGTACAAGAAAAAAGAAGTTATAATGAGACATTTCAAAAATAATCGTAAAAAATGTAAAAAATAATATTTTTTTATATTAGGTATTATATAATATATAAAATATAATATAATATTATGTTATATATAGTATATATTATATAATATAATATTATATAATATATAATATATTATATAATAATATTTTTTTATTTTTATATTATATTATAAAAAACCGTTAAAAGTATAAAACCTTGAAAAACCATAATCTCTTTAAAAAAAGTCGTACAACGTTACACAGTAGACCATTTTAAAGGTAATTGATTTCTATTCCTATTACGTGTCCATTACATATACCTAAAGTTACGTAGAAAAAAACTACAGAACAATATTTGCGAAATAACAAGGAAAATTGCCCAAAATTGCTGTGAGTGGCGAAATTTGAAAAATCATATCTCGAAAACTAAACATCCTAATTACCTCTTCTAAACAACACTTTAAAGAAGAAATATGTAGGTTTTTTTTCTATTAAGCAAAATCTATACCTATATCCTCGTGGACAAAAGTTATGGGACAAAAAACAAAATTTCATTCTTTTGGGTTTCTTTGTGCTTTTTCTTTTGAATATATTTTTGTAAAAAAAAGTATTATTAACTTTAAAAAGTGATATTTAGATAGTAAATTTAACCAGGAACAATTTTTATGTAGATATGTTTGTACCAAAAGTGCATAGAACTCACCCTAATGTAACCTGTGCCCAGGTACTAATTCACCCATTTCTCAAAAACGCACCCCTTTAAATGGTAGCACTCCGCGGTTTTTTCATATATAGATGTCCATTGACCATATGAAATAATAAAACCTTGTTAACGTTGTAGTTCCTTTTAGCTATCTTATTTTGAATATAATCAATAGCCTATAATATCTTGATTCATTTTGCAGCTTTCTTCAAAGTTTTTATTTTACATAAACCAGCGGTTCTCAAACTTTTTTTGTCCCTTTGTCTCAAACTTTTTTACCTTTTTTGTCTTTTACGATGGATGCTTGTTTCACTTTTTTACCTGTTATTTCCTTGATCTTTTATGCATGTTAAAGCTATCGTACTTTCTTTCATATTCTTATATTTCCTTGCAGTTTCCAGAACCCACTTCTCTTTTGCTTCTCTAATTTTTCTCTTAATCTCACGGTTCACTTCTTTGTATTTTGTCTTGTTGGTTTTATTTCTTCGCCTTTCCTCCATGAGGTACAAAATTTCGTTTGTCATGTATTCCTTTGTCTTAATTTTGCTTGGAGCTAAGGAGTCTTCATAATAATTTTTATAATCACTAAATTCACCAGTAATGTGAATTTCTTTTAGTAAAGTAAGGGTACAGACATGCCGAAGATACATGGATGTGCGCGGTGGTGATCGCGGTCACGGTCGAGGTTTACATCTATGACGGGCAGAACATACCGAAGATACCTTCAGCACAGTATAAAGAGGGACAATAGAACCACTCTCCGAAAAATTGGTAGTAAAATCTGTAGTCGCACATGGCGACCGCGCAATGTTCTTAGTCGCTTTTGCCCCAGTCTCGCATTGCTAGTCGCATAGAAACGTACGGATTTTAACAGGAAAACCCACATCCACCACTGGTGAATTACCAATTGCGTACTGCCGGTATTACTTCTTGAGATCAAAGCGCCGACAGAGGAGTGATTTTACTGTGGAACCTCTATATACTGTGCCTTCAGTGTTCTTTGCGGTTTCTGGGGTGACTGACACGTAGAGTTGCACAAGTTTGACTTGAATGTTTGAACTTGACTTGAGTTTGACTTAATTTCAAGTCAAACTCAAGTCAATCCTTCTGACAAATATTTTAAGTCAAGTCAAACTGGTCAATCGTACAGGTTTGAAAATTCAAACTGTTTGTCAAACTAGTTTGAAAGAGTTTGAAAAATAATTTATTTAGTACATATACTTTTTTGTCGAGATAGATATGTTAGTTGCCAATTGAGATAAGAAAATTAATAATACAATGAGTGCCACATAAAAGTCAAAATTTTCAATGTGTTTTAATTTAAAACTTTTAAATGTAGATATTTATTTTTTTCGAATCCTGAGAAAACTAATACGTATTTTTGAATAATTTAAACGCAGAATGAAAGATTGCGTTATTACCGAGGGCCGAAAGTCTCTTAGAATAAACAAAAAGTTTCTTTTGAATGAAATATTTGCAATTAATAATAACACTAAATTTTCCTTTTTATGTTCACCCCCGTAACTTATTAAAATAAACATTATAGAAGTTTTCAAGGATATTCGTCCCTCAGAAATAATGTAATCTTTCATGTTGCGTTTAAATTTTTTTTTTAATTCTTATTAGTTTTCTCAGGATTTGGAAAAAATTAATACATTTAAAACACATTGAACATTTTGATAAGCTACATGCTACGCCTATGGGTTACAATAAAATAAGACTATTTGGTTTTTCAATGGACAGCTCAAAATAAAATGATTTGGAATTTTTATGACTTTCTTTTATTAAAAAAGGCATTTATTTATCTTGGGGTCAGTTCGAAAAACATGTGGTACCAAGCTGCTAGTTTACTCGAAAATATGTACCACAATACAAAAGTTAGTATTGCTGTATATTCGTTGGTATTTCTTTAAAATTCAAAACCAACCATAGGGTTATTAGACCTGGATCCCATTAGTGGTAACCCATTATATTGAAAGTTTGGTTTTGACAACCTTGTCAAAGAATTAATTTGTGTATTTTCACTTCTAAATAAAAATTGATTTAACTCTATTTTTTGTGGCTTTTGTCCAAACGTACGGCCCTAGAAAAAATATTGTTCCTAACTCATGCGGAAAGTGTCTTCCCCGCACTCGACTGCTTTCCCGAACTACGCTATCGCGTCGTTCGGGTCAACGGCAGTCTCGTGCGTGAAAGTATCACTTTCCGCACTAGTTAGTAAAATAACTATTTTGACCTTGTTGGGAGAAGGAGGGAATTTCCCCTACCCCTCCCCCTCCCCCCGTTGATCCGCCACTGAACAAATAAAGGCGTAGGCGGTCTCATTTAAAATTGAAAATAAACACATTGCGTAATATTCAAACTTTTCAAACTGTTTGAAGATGTTTGAATTCAAGTCAAACCTAAAGATATCGAAATCAAGTCAAGTCAAACTTTTTTATACAAAAAGTTTGATTTTCAAGTAAATTCAAGTTTGTTGAGTAAAATCAAACTAGTTTGACTTGATACATCTCTACTGACGCGTGTTCCGAAAAAGTTAGATTTTTACATTATAATTAAGGAGCAACAGTAGTGATGACAGGGATTGCATCTCTTCAAGAGAAAAGTGGTGGATAATTTGTAATTTTTCAAATTGGCACTTTTCGGCTCATCATATAAATAAAAAAAGGCAGTGTTTAGAAGAATAATATTACCTATTTAGAGAGCTTAAGAAACACCACTCAGACAGATTTTATGCTTATATGCGAATGAGTCTGGATACATTTCAGTATATTTATGCTAATCTTCGGCGAATGTCACGTGGTTTTAAAACCACCAATAAACATGTAATTTACCACGCGATCAACAGCTCAATCGCGATGTAAACCAAACTATTTTGTTCTGGCATCGACATCGCTGTAACCGAGGATGAAAGAGTGAAACATCCTTGGTGTGTGAGATCTTATCAGAAAAATGTTTGTTTTGACATCCATGTAATGACCGCGATCTCCACCGCGTACATCCATCTATCTTCGGTATGTTCTTACCCTAACGAGTGAAATATTTTCACATTTTTGTAAGTACTTTTTTACCCAGACCCAGTATCGGCGACCGTTACGCGGGATACTTCATTGCACTTGCTAATATTAATAGTCGAGGAAATGAAGCTGAAAAAATGGCAAAACCTCGCAATTTTTTCGTCCAGCATCGATTTGTACAAAAATTTGGGATTAGGCTCATTACACCCTCCAGTTCATTTTCTATATTGAGCCGTTGTACGCTTTTGGTTTTTTAAGGGTGAAAACTACCCCTAGTTGTAAAAAATTATAAAATAACATTTTAAACTTTAATATTGTCAACATTTGGTTCTTATTAGTTACATAATGAATGTTTTATGCTTTAAGATATACTATCATAATATTTCAACCCTTAAAACTACCCTTGTTGGAGCTATATATAAAAAATTTACTTATCCTAAAAGAATAATTTCGGCTTGCATCGATTTACATAAACATTTGGGATTAGGATCATCTCACCCTGTACTTTATATTCTATATCATGCTTAAGGGCGTTAATTATTTTTAGGGGTGTAAACAACCCCTTATTGTCAAAAATTATATAAAACATTGTATACTTTAATATGGGTAAAATTTGGTTTTGATTCGTTAAATAATAATTGTTTTATACTTTAGGATATAATATCATAATATTTCAACCCTTAAAAACCACCCTTAATAACATTACAGTTTTTATAAGTAGATATTTTAATAGGTCTATACAAAAAAAAGTAGAATTAAAGAATTACACAAACATTTATTTACACAAAAATACGAATTTACAAATATGTACAAATACAAATAGTTTTTTAGTCATCTTCCAGTATACGAACCGGTTCTGTGGTATTATACATACATTGAAAATTATTCATAAGCGGACTATCCGAATTTTTAGAAAAAAAATTCGTTTTATAAACATAGCTCCTTCATTTTGGCGTTGAAAAGATTTTTCAAATATGACTTTGTAGAATTTTTGAAGAGTTATAAGACTGTGTATACTAAATTCCGTAAGATCCCTCAGTTTTTAATTAGGGTGAATTTAAAAGGCTCGAATAAGGGGGTGTTTGCTCGTAAATAGAGGTTTTAAACAGCTATATCTCGCTAACTGTGCACTTTAATAAAAATCTATGCACAAGGGAATTTTAGTTATTAAAGAAGCTACAGTTTGGTAATCCATCATTTTTTTCGTATCTCCAGTATTTTCGGAGATATTTTGAAGTAAATGGTAAAAAATGGGAAATTCCAAAAAATTAATTTTTTTTAAACTCCAATTTTTCTAAAATTAGGCCTTTTAAATAGGTCAAACTTCTTGGGTGTATTGATAATATAAATATAAAAGGAATTGCAGAAAGGTGAAGACCAATTTTTAATCAGGAGGGTAGTTAGGGGGTTGTTTTTACTGATTTTTTCATAGAGAAAAGCAGGTACCGACCTTTTTTTGATCATAAGTCGCTTACTTTTCAGACTAGAAACTTTTTATTATTTTTTTGAAAGGCCTAACTATATACGTGAAGAAATATAATTTAAGTTTTCCTCGAAAAATGCAAAGTTTTTCCGTTATTTTACTTTGAATATTTCAAATTATGCATTTGACGAAAAAAGCTAACTTTTAACATGCCGTATCTCGGTTTGTATTGGTCTTAGCGATACTACAGAACAATAATTTAGTTTGTGTTACTAAAAGATACAATTTTGATATCTACAATTTTTTTGATTAAATGCATATTTTTCGAGGTATTATCAAAAAACCCTCTAAGAATGTCGATTTTTTCATCGAAAAACTCTTACTTTCAAGCGCGAATAACTCGAAAAATATTAGTTTTACGAAGAAAATAAAAAACATTTTTTTCTTATAATCACTTTTTACATCGATTTACATAGTTAAAATATAATAAAAAATTCCCGCCCCCGAGATGGGGTGGCAACCACCCCCAAGGTTTTAGCGTACAGCGGCATGATATAGAAAATGATTCTTGGACTATTCCTTACCTTCTGTGAAAATTTCAAGTAAATCCATGCTGGACGAAAAAATTGCGAGCCAAAATGCTTCATTTCCTCGACTATAAAGGAATGCATGCTTTCTTTTTCATATCCATTTTTAAACACAAAATTAAAACTCTTTTTGTAATAAAAAATTTAGGTAATCCCCCCAGGTTATTACCCATCATCAGTAATATTGATAGTGTAAGGTCTGCATAAGTTTCATAGGATGATAAGTCATATATCGTCTTCATTCACTAGGCATCACAAAATTTTTGAGAATGACAAATACCTCCTTCTTCCACTTATGTCTTCAATTATCAAAGTACCTAATCAGGAATACCTATCAAATGAGCTCCAGAAGTTAATTTAATTAATTAACTTGATATAACAAATTTTGCTTATAATTTATACTTCTATCGATTTATGGGGTTATTTTTAATAAAATTATTTTCATTCCCGAGAAAGGGTGGCATTAAACCCCAGAGTAAAAGCGCAAGTTGGCACCCTGTCACTTTTTTCTTGAGGTATCCTCTAACCACTCACCAATTTTCAAAAAATTGATGGAGGTTCACCGGAATCGGAGGTAATAGTTGATTTTTACCTTCATGCACTCTACTAAATACATAATATTAAACCAACTAAATATAGACAGAAACTTAATCAAAATTCCATTATCACACAAATTATAGGGACGTTTACAAATTAACTTGCAAAACTCTAATTTCCGTTGGGAATGGCAGCGAATCAAATGATCTATCCGCTTAGTGCCAACTTTGTGAATTGAGATTTCTCAATACATAATATTATCTTACTATGTCATTGCAAGTTTTAGTCGTTTCTAATCAATATCTGTCGGTTACAATAGGGAACTTGCACATTTTTGTTTTAATACATTATGGTAGAGGAGCCCAAGCGGGGATTTTTGTAGTTACTCAAGCGCGTCAGATTAGCATATGGGGAGAAACCTGGTACCCTGCAGATGTACCTCTACCCTATATTGGCTCTTAACACAGGGGAGTTCGTTAAGGGGGGTCGAAAAATATCTATCCTTAAAAAAACTCGAAATTGTCAGATTAAGATAAGGTAAGTTAAGTACATGCAAAAGAGTCGATTTGAGCCGGGCGTAAGGAAATGGGTGAGTCCCAAAGTTTCACAAGAAAAAAGCGAATATTTCGCGAAATTAATGACAGATCGAAAAACTCAAAAATATATGCTTAAGAGGATCGGTACGTATTTTCGGCTGCAATGCTATTCAAATGGGGATTCATTTTTTTCAAATCCTGAGAAAACTAATAAGTATTTTTGAAAAATTTAAACGCAGAATGAAAGATTACGTTATTAGTGAGGGCCGAAAGTCCCTGAGAACTTCTATAATGTTTATTTTAATAAGTTACAGGGGTGAAAAAACTAAGAGAAAATTTAGTGTGATTTTTAATTTCAAATATCTCATTCAAAATAAACTTTTTATTTATTCTAAGGGACTTTCGGCCCTCGGTAATAATTTAGTCTTTCATTCTGCGTTTAATAGTCCTGTCGCCAGGGGGGGTACAACGGCCTCGTTAATTCAGATGGACTTACTCAAGTTTTTTTTATGTATTTTGACCCGAAGAACACGAATTTTTTGGGTAACAGTTGATCCGGATGTCGATAAGATTGTTATAGACCAAGAACTTGAGGAATCAAATAACAGCGATTTTTGGCAAAACAAAACAATATTTTGTATTTTTTGGGCCATTTTAAGTAAAAAATATTTCTACAAGTTTTTTCGTAGGATGCACAGTTTTCGAGATAAACGCGGTTGAACTTTAAAAAAATCGAAAAATTGCAATTTTTGAACCCGAATAACTTTTGATTAAAAAATAAAATAGCAAGTCTGCTTACCGCATTTGAAAGTTTAAGTCAAATTATATCGGTTTTGATTATTTGCATTGGTAAAAATTTATTTTTTTATTGTTTAACAAAGCTATAAACACGTAGGGTTTCCCGTGCTTTTACATGCGTTTTAACGCATGTAACATAGAAATAGTCTTGATTGCACTAGTACCTATTCTACCTACTCGTTCGATTTTAAATGAGAAATCATAGAAACATCACTCACGCACTAGTTGTTTGTAGCTTTGTTTAACAATAACACAATAAATTTTTAGCAATGCAAATAATCAAAACCGACATAATTTGACTTGAACTTTCAAAGGCGCTAAGCAGAATTGCTATTTTATTTTTTAATCAAAAGTTATTCGGGTTTAAAAATTGCAGTTTTTCGATTTTTTGAAAGTTCAACCGCGTTTATCTCGAAAACTGTGCATCCTACTAAAAAACTTGTAGAAATATTTTTTGCTTAAAATGACCCAAAAAATACAAAATATTGTTTTGTTTTGCCAAAAATCGCTGTTATTTGATTCCTCAAGTTCTTGGTCTATAACAATCTTATCGACATCCGGATCAACTGTTACCCAAAAAATTCGTGTTCTACGGGTCAAAATACATAAAAAAAACTTGGGTAAGTCCATCTGAATTAACGAGGCCGTTGTACCCCCCCTGGCGACAGGACTATAAATTTTTCAAAAATATTTATTGGTTTTTTCAGGATTTGAAAAAAATGAACACAATGCCGTGGTAATATTTTCCAAATCTGTCTTTGTCTTACAACGCACTCAACCGAATATAATATTGTCAGCATATATTGTCAGTCAGACACTGACAATCAGTGACAATTTTAAATATTTGACATTGCATCGGGAATATTTTGAGAAATTGATTAAATATTATTGATATATAGTGTATTTGATAAATAATTGATTTAAGACGTGAACTTAATAAAAATATATTTATTGTGTATTATTTGTGGAAGATCCAAGCAGAGAATACATCAGATATATCCTGTGATCCAAGTATTTTGTTGTTAGAGATGTTCAAAATTGTAAGCGTTCCAAAATAACAACATATTATTAAAAAATCACTTTAACACTTTTCCTCTTTTCTAGATTGATTATTAGTTTTTGTTGTACAAATAAATTATTACAATCACTGAAAACATAGTTAGTGAAAAAATTATCACATTTATTAACTGAATTAATAACTTGCAATTATAAAAATAACAGTTATCCAAGAACATTCAAAAGCCATCTCTTTAAATTAATTATGACATTTTCAAGTAGAGTGACATTCTAGTAATGTTTACATATCCACACCAGTGTGAATTTTACTACACGTAATTTGCCGTATAAAGACAGAAAAAGTAGGGATACACGTAAAATATTTGCGAATTATGTACCCATAGCCTTAATATTTTTTAAAAATCTATTGAATGATACCAAACACGACTTCGCACAGAGAGGGGTGGGGGGTAAATTTAATATTTTAAATACGAATCCCGCGATATTTCGCGATATGAACATCAGATCGAAGAACTGTAAAATACACTTACTCAATATTTTTGAAAAATCTATCGAATGGCACCAAACACGACCCCCACGGAGGGGTTACTTTAAAATCTTAAATAGGAGCCCCCATTTTTTATTGCAGATTTGGATTCCTTACGTAAAAATAAGTAACTTTTATTCGAAACATTTTTTCAAATTGTGAATAGATGGCGTTATAATCGGAAAAAACGATTGTTGGAAATGGAAAATTAAATTAAAAAATGGCAAGCGCCCACTAAAATGGAAAACTTTACTTAACTTTTTTTGGTTTTAGGACCTACTCTTCACAACCCAATAGGTCCACATAACGCTCGAGTGACTGCACATTTAGCAAACTTTGCTCCCCTTCTATTAGGGGAGTGCAATTAGAACGAAAACATTCATTGTTTCGGAAAAAATCAAACAAGCTTATATTTTTCTAAAACATTTTTTGTTAGTTTATATACACGTTAAAGTAAAAAGTTCTACTCGCAGATTTGGCCGCTATTTGTTTATTAATTGTTTAAAGTTTAAACAATAACAATTGTTTTGTATAAATAATTTTAAAAATATCGTTGAATTTTTCATTTTTCTTTGATATGATATGATAAATATGTTTTTATTTTGTTTTTGATTATGCTGAATCCGAATATGGCATTACAATGTGAAAATTCTTATACAGAAGCTCTTATACAGTATGTCTGCGTAGCTAGGAATCACATGGAAAACTTTTTTATTATCAATTTTACGAAGAAAAGTTATTCTTTATTAAAGGTTCTGGATAGTGAAAAATCTAAAACTCAGCCATCCGATATCAAATTTTATTTATTTTATACGAGTGATGTCAAAAATAGGAATTCCGTTAAAGAGAATATCAAAAAATGCTATTATGAAAAGTTATTAGAAATTAAAAACTATGTTTTAATATACAATTACATCACTCTAATCGAAAAAAAAATTCATTTTTTTCTCAAATTACGGATATATCCATCATCATTTTATTACAATTATGATAACTATTTTATTATCAATTTTACGAAAAAAAGTTATTCTTCATAAAATGCTCTACCTGGTCTAAAATCTAAGATAAAACCATCAGATATCAAACTTTTTCAACTTTATACGAGGTATGTAAAAAATATTAATTTTTCCTAAGAGTTAAAAGAGTTAAAAAATTTGATACTTGATGGCTTCATCTTAGATCAAATACGTTGCAGAGTATTTTATAAAGAATAACTTTTTTTCGTAAAACTCATAATAAAAAAGTTATCAATAGGTTCCAAGTTACGCAGACATACTGTATGAGCTAAAAAAAAATTTTTTGTTTAAAAATTTATTATTGTTGAAGCTTATTAATAAATGTATTTTAGGTAAGTTTTACAGAACAAAGTTTTGATCACTTTGTATAAACACTTTTTATCTGGTACTTTTCAGTTTTTGTATTACATTTGTGTTATCTTTCTTAATTTTCTCAATAAGAAATAGTTTATATCACTTCTAAAGTAAAATCATTTAGTGCATTTTAAAGACTACATCCTAAGCTTTAAAAAAGCACATATAATTTGTAGTAATTCTGTAAATTTACGAAGTTTTCAAAAATTACATTTTTTGAGGTGTGTCGTATCATTTGAATTAAATTTTTGAGATTTTTTTTGAATGAAATATCGTTTATAAAGATATTTGAAAGCTAAGTTGTGCAAAATTGAGAGCTTTATAAGAAAAATTGTATTAGTTACATATTTTTAAATAATTTTTAAACAAAATTCATATAATTCTCAATTTCCGCCCACACCGTACTTATGTCCAGATATTTTATTTATTTTTATTATAACCATAAGATAGCTTAATTATTGTTCTTTCATGTCCAATTTGTAAAATTTCATTTCATCCATTAGTTAAAGAATTACATTAAAATAACTCAACCGTACACTTCGCCGAACGCTAGTTTACAGTGCGCCAATGTTTGTGAGAAGGGTGACTTTAGCGTTATACATAAAAAATTATAGAAGCTACAGATTTAATTTTAGAAAAATCTTTATATAAGATTTTTTTTGTAAAATTTTCTGAATTTTTCAATGGTCAAGTCAGTTTTTTTTTAATTTATATTTTAGGAGTTATTAAAAAAACATCGAATTTCGCAGTTCATTTGTTTAATTAAAAATGAAGCACCCACTTCTCAAGTAGAACTTTTTGATATGTTGTTTATTAAACATCCCTTAATGAAATTACAAAGAGTTCTATCTTGTTGGATTTTTTCCGAAGTGAAAATCTATATGCACTCCCACGTGTAAAAATAAGATTTCCAAAATTTCACGCCTCAAAACCTCATAATAACTTAGAAGTACAAGTTTAAAATCTTCTGTGTATATAAATTATTTCAAACGATCGAAAAAGTTTGCGAACCCTTCTGACTTCATATCATAATATTTTACAATGATAATTCTCATTATCACAATATAAAAATATATACCAGTTTGTTTAGATGTGAGTTTAATACAGTTTTTGAAGAGATAGTATTGAATTGTATGTGTTTACTGCGGAAAATAAAAGTAAATACTATAAGTGTTGTTTAGTACCATTGTTTTAAAGTACAACCATAAAAACCCCCAATAAAAAATTAATTAGATTACCAGTCGATAAGAAACGGCGCAAGTGGGTAAGTTCATTTCGAAAGGACAGGAAAGACATTTTAGTCCATTCTCAAGGTCTTCATATATGTGAAAATAAGTTTAATGTTAGTTCAATTCAAAGTCTGTTGTCTGCTTTAATAGTTTTTTTTTAACAAATTAAGTGTATTTTGAACAAAAAGAAAATATAACTTTTTGTATATTTTGGTAGATGTAAATTACAGATTAAATGATATTTACCTATACAATATCTTTCTGGAACTGTTTTTACAATAAAATTAAAATAAACTAACCATAATAATAAATATTTATATATCGATTTATATATAGATGTTAATAATGGGTATAGTTATTTTCCTAACTAGTGCGGAAAGTGATACTTTCACGCACGAGACTGCCGTTGACCCGAACGCGATAGCGGAGTTCGGTCAAGCAGTTGAGTGCGGGGAAGACACTTTTCGCATGAGTTAGGAACAATATTTTTTCTAGGGTCGTTTGGGCGTTTGGAAAAAAGCCACAAAAAATAGAGTTAAATCAATTTTTATTTAGAAGTGAAAATACACAAATTAATTCTTTGACAAGGTTGTCAAAACCAAACTTTCAATATAATGGGTTACCACGACGACGATATCCGTTTCCATGACGACGATTCAAAACCATTGTAATTGTCTACTGATCTGACTTTCAAATATTAGGGGAAGGGAGGGCAAGACGGAAGGCTTAACTTTATAATGTGTAAAAAAATAAAACAACGTAATACAAAACTTTCATTTTAATCATTCTTGAAAGAGACCTTATACAGTTACAAAAATCAGCCATTAAATATTATTAATAATAAGTAGAATTTTTTTACGAGTAATTAAAAAATAATGACAAAAATTCCATCTTGCCCTTACTCCGAGGGCAGGATGGAAAGCTTGTTCGGGTAAGATGGAATGTACAGGAAACCACTACATTTTACAGTTTACACACATACAACTGCCATCTTCTGTGTCGGTACACAATTCATGTGTCCAACCATTACATACAGGACATTGTACCCAGTCCTCTGTGGGCGGTTCCACATAACGTTCACCACATACACAGAACATATCATTTTGTGAAGACTGTTCTAAATATTGTACAATATTTTTAACTTTTTCTGTTTTTGTCCCTTTTCCTATACCTTTTCTTTTATTCTCGCAGGTTCCTATTTCCTTGCTTTTATTTTTGCCTAACTATTATCTTCCAACTTGCCCTAAGTTGCAATTTTCCATCTTGCCCATATGCCCCTTTTCAATAATAATATCAATATTTTAAAAATGCTTTATTATTTCTCTTATTTAAATATCAATTCAGATAACCTGTACCTAATAGATACTTTGTATAAATGCATAATAATAATATTATACACCTTGTTTAAATAATCGTATCACAAAAATTCAATAATTGCGTAATATTTAACTGCGAAAATAAGAAGGAAGCTTGTACACTCATTAGCTGACCGGAACTGATTGAGCCGTCGTTTGTAAATGGAAGAGGTTCGCCTGCATCTGTGTGAGTGTGGATCCGGGCGCTTCATTGCGCAGTTCGGGTTTTATACGCTCTGAGCTTCGCTGGTGTCGCTCCTAGCGGTTACTAATTCAACTTTTACCGGTAATTTTTAAATTTATTATTTAATTGTTATCGCTTAATATTTACAACGCAAAAAAGTAATTAAATTGTAATCGATTTTTTTAAGATTTTTCTAATCATTTTGACGTTCTATTGATAAAATATCAATTTCTTATTTCGGATACTTTGACAATAATCGTGTAGATGGCGCTAAGATTATAATAGATTATTTATAATTAGATATTACGGAACATTAAAAAAACTTAAATTCAGTATTTAAAACGTAAGTATATTTAAGGTAAAAATATATACCACAGCTTTGACCAACTAATATTGTTTATAATTAATGTTTTTAATTTTAATTTTAAATTAATCACTTTGACATTTATGTCAAATTTCCGGTAAACGTTTACAAACTTGTTAGGTCTGGATCCCGCGTATGAAAAAAAAGTTGATTAATAGCAAGCTGAAAATTTGTTAATAGCTTAAGGGTGTCTAGTCAGATAAACTTTGATATATGGGAACACTGGAACAGGGGTAGTTTTAATTGTGGAACAGATTAAAAATTTGGAACGGTCAGACCACGAAAACGGCACATTTATTTTGTCCGACAGAACAGACTTAAACTCTCCGAACAGAGATTAAACTCTCATGCAAAAATCAGACTGCTATTTATCACCAAATGGGCGTTTTAATGAGTGGAACATGTAGAATATATCAAATGACAGGAATTATGACAGGTGATAAATAGCAGTCTGATTTTTGCATGAGAGTTTAATCTCTGTTAGGAGAGTTTAAGTCTATTCTGTCGGACAAAATAAATGTGCCGTTTTCGTGGTCTGACCGTTCCAAATTTTTAACCTGTTCCACAACTAAAACTGCCCCTGTTTCAGTATTCCCATATATCAAAGTTTATCCAACTAGACACCCTTAAGCTGTTAACAAATTTTCAGCTTGCTATTAATCAACTTTTTTTTCATACGCGGGATCCAGACCTATGTCACTACTGGCGTTCGCAAATTTGTAAATATCCCCTCTACGTACGAGCTCACAGCGTATAGGTAATTTCCATCTTGCCCTATCCTTCCATCTGACCCTTCTTTCCCCTATGTCAAAATAATTTTATTTCATCGAATTATCGCGCTAATTTCTTTAAAACATGAACACAATAAGATACATTTGAAATAAATTAGTAAATAATATCTAAATATTAGTTTATTGCATGTATTATAATATACTATAATGCCACATTACAAGGCATTTTACTTTCCCGCACGCCGTGCGGGAAAGTGTAACTTTAGGAAACGAAATGCCTACGTTAAAGTGGCTCTTTTACCACGGCCGTAGAAAAAGTTATTATACTGTCCTTTAGAAAAACCCTCTTCGATCATTTTAAAAAGGTTGTGTTTTATGAAATATAATATATAGGTATGCTGTGAAATATATAGGTCACAGCAACTGTCTAAATATTTGTAAAACTGAAATACCTATACCATAAAATGATTATTTTACAACAAGTAAAGGAATATCAAACGTGATGAATTACAAAATATAATGATATGACGTCACGACCAATGAGATCGCGTTTTAGGCTAGCTGCTATAATTTGAACTTTCTCTCGATTTCAATCGTCGTTAGGGGCCAAACGGAACATAAAAACAACTTTTTATATTTCATATATTATATTTTAAATTACGTTCTGTTGTAATTTATAGCATTTTTTCAAAATTTAAATTTTATGCAAGTTTCCTATTATCATTATTGTTTACAAGTACAATGATAAACATATTACGATCACAAGTTATTATTAATAAAATCTTTACGTATTTTACCAATTATTTTCACCCATTTTGCTAGAAGGTCCTGTGTTAAAGTCGCCGAAATAGTATGTACAAGCGATATATTATTCGACGCTCCTTGGCAAGACGAAAACAAATACACTGCGCGTCAGAGAAAACGGGCCACCCACAAAATAGGTCATTTTTGGTGTCTCGAATTTCCTAAATCTGTTGTTTCCTAAATCAAACTGTGTTTTTTCCCAAAGTTCACCACACCCTGTGGAATATTCTAGCATTTATAAAATACTGAAATTAACATCCAGCTATAGCCTTAGGTCTTCTTAACATTCTGTTTTTTGACTCATTCGCTTATGTTGGATAATAAAAAAGTTAGGTACTTTATCAACTAGCCATGTTCTTGATCAATACAGGGTGTTTCTAAATGAGTTCGACAAACTTTAAGAGATGACAACTGGACTTTCTGGATGAAAAAATAATGACCGTTTGCTTTATAAACATATAGGCGAGCGGCACACCCCTAATTTGAGGCTTAGAAATCGAAAAAGCGATCACGAAAGGTGAATGGTAAATTTTGGTCATTCTTTATGTTTTCGAGGTCGCTAAATCCGAATATGAAGTTTATTTTTATCTAGAATTGGTGAAACATGTTCAAAAATCAAATTTTATGCAAAAATGCGAGAAAATCAATTTTGATGATTTTTCATATTTACCTCGCTGTATTTTTGGTCGCTGTAAATATTTTCTTTTGAAAATTTTACTGTGCTATCCTTGAAGAATTTAGATAACAATGAGATTTGTCTAAGATATTTAAAGAAATTAAAAGAGAAGTTGTTAATTTTTAAACAGTTTGTCGCCAGATTTCGTTAGTTTCATGTTTACTTATAAAATTTGGATGACTAACTTTTCAGTTTATAATTTTAATCAATACAGCATTAAAACATGAGTAATGAAGAAGTTTCTTTGGAAAATTTTAAGTCAAAATATGTAATAGGAAAAAAGTTATGTGACTTTATAGACGAGTGGCACTCCCCAAAAAAACCGATTATTTCTCGAGATACTGACCACGGTGTGGTGAATGGCTAATTTTGGGCTTAATTCATGTTTTTGATGATGATAAAAACTAAAATGAGGTTTATTTTGAATTTTAAATGGGGGAACATTGTCAAAATCGCAATTTTACCCTAAAAATAAAAAAAATTAATTCAGGTTTTTTCAAAAATAAAAGCTAAATTTCAAATTTTGTCACTCAACTTTTGCGATTAAACTTTGCAATTCAGGAATCTGCACCTTCTATTTAAAAAAATCATAACTTTTATCTTATAATAAGACAGAAAGCTTGAAACAGGTCCCATTGTCTGCAGAAAGGTGAGAAATATAATATACGTGCCATAAAAATTTCAGACTATATATGTTAAAATTGAAAAGAGTTGTAGTTAAACGCAAAAAAAACGTGATTTCATTTCTTTTATTTTTAGCGTAAAATTGCAATTTTGACAATGTTTCCCCACGTAAAACTCAAAATAAACCTAATTTTCGTTTTCAGCACCATCAAAAACATAAAATATGACTAAAATTAGCTATCAGTATCGTGGTCAGTATTTCAAGAATAAAAGCGTTTTTTGGGGTGTGTCGCTCATCTATAAAGTCACATAACTTTTTTCCTCTTGCATATTTTGACTTAACGACGTTCTACACCTTCGGCAAAGAATTAAGGATTTGCATGAAATTTTAGTATGTTATAAACTAAGACTTGATTTTTTAAAAATTGTTTTACTGTGCCGTTTAATTACTATTAAGGGTCAAAGTTAAGTTTTAACATGGGCTCTTATGGGAGTTCTTAAAAAGTTAATAACTTTTGACCCAAATCTACGATTTTTAATTATTTGTGCTTAAATTAAAGGTTTTTTGAATTTTAACTATTTAGAATGGGAAATAAGCCACAATATTATTAAAAAATGATTTTTATTAACGTTTCGACGCCCAAATCGGGTGCCGTTGTCAAAATACAAAATACTAAATGTAAAAATTACAAAATTGTAAAAATGCCACAAGAAAATAGCTTCAGAACAACATAAAGGTTTTTTGGTAAGGAATAACATATTAAAAAATGAGGATTGTTTACCGTACCATTTATTTTTAATTTATTTATTATAATTAATTCCGTAATTTATTATAATTTATTTTTATAAAGTATTCAATACTGAAACATATGATTTGAGTATTTTGCTATAAATGCATTGTTACCAACTTTCGCTTGCATATAAGTTTCCCCCCCCCTTCCTCTGAGAGGCGTACCCCGCAACGAAGGTGTACAACGTCGTTAATTTTCCAGAAAACTTCTTCATGAATTATGCTTTATTGCTGTGTTGGTTAAAATTATAAACTAAAAAGTTTGTCATTTAACTTTTTTAAGTAAACATGAAACTAACGAAATCTGACGAGAAAATGTTTAAAAATTAACAACTCCTCTTTTCATTTGTTTAAACCTTTTGGACAAATCTCTTTGTCATCTAAATACTTTAGAGATGACACAGTGAAATTTTCAAAAGGAAATATTATGTACAGCCACCAAAGCCATGTTGAAGCCAAAAAGGTAAAACTGCTCTATAATAGGTAAACAAACATTCAGTGCACATGAATTATATCAAAAGGAGTTACTCTAATCTTATTAATGCTGTAAAAAAGATTATAAAAGGATTTTTTACATCCAAACTGTCGCAACGTCGTGACATATATTTTACCTACTTTTATAACCACGTAGTTTTGCTTTCTTTTGCTGGTTTAAAGGCAATTAAATTATTAATTCCTCACCGAAGGGCATTAAAAGCTTTATTTCTGTGAACATAAATATAGATTAAATGATAAAAAAGTAGTTCGTGCTTAAAATTCTCCTGTATGAAAAGTATTTATCCATATTTAATATATAATTTAACCCAGTTATTTTTCAACCAATAAATAAATGGTGTACGTTAATTTCATGTGAAAATGTTTAATCTAAACCTACGCACAACTTTATCGATTACTGCCACATGAGGCGCCAACTGTCTAAAGGACGACTATAAGAATGAAATGAAAAGCGCTTATAAGAAACAACTCATTCAGAAAATGTTTAGATGTATTTTAATTCATAAATCTAATTACCCTTCTGACTATAATGTCTATTTAGTCTGGGCTGATTATCGGAGAATGAGCCATTTTTGGGAAAAGTTATTTACTAGCAATTTTATTGCTGGAATCGAATCTTATGATTGTATATATTAATAATATAGATATGCAAAGTCCGCAGATAGTGTGCTACTTTTTTTAGAAACAAAATGGCGCCCGAAAATCGTGTTTTTTTTCAATTTTTGCTCTATAACTCCAAAGATTTTAACTTTAGACCAAAAATACTCAAATAAAAATTCACCGCAATTAAATTCTGCATAGAGACGTGCTTTTTCCGATTTACTTCGACAAAAACTTTCCCCGGAAGGGTTTTTCCAACAAAATCTTTAATTTTCAACTAAACTTTTAGATAAGTAGTTGTTAATCAATAATTAAATAACTTGGTAACGTAGAAGCCCTTTCCGTTTTTATTACAATTCCAGAAGCCGATGGAAATTGAATGAACAATTTAGCAGCAATTGAAATGTTAATTAAAAATTTACGGTCGCTATAATAACGACAATAATTATTATGCACAAGAAAAACTATGATTTTTTCATAAAAAGACACTATACCTATCTAATGTACTTTACAGAATTGAAATTAGACTATTTAAGGGTCGGTCTTGACGGTCCAGTTAGCTGGGGCTCAGTCGATCGACAAGTTTAGTGGATTTGCGATTTGCGGTCGCTGGTTCGAGCCTCAGCTAGGTCATGAAATTTATAAAAGGCCAACGCCGTAGTATAAAACTCAATAGAATCTACGGCTTGGTCTGGAATAAACTGGCGTCTGATCGGCCTATGGAGGAGCGGTACGGGAAGGGATAAGGGCTTCCGGCTTGGTGATATACATACGGGCGTTGACGCCTAAGAACGGTGTATACATACATACAAGCAGCCTCAGGAATATTTTAAAATTATAAACAATTTTTTGGCTTAAAACAAATCGAATATCTCGGGATATATTAAACTAAATTAAATTGTGAAAACAGTATTCGAAAGACAGTGGCAGGACGCTTCTTTTAAAAGAAAAAACTTTTAATTGTGACAACTGGTTCCTGAGATACAACCGGTCAAAGTTGACCGAAATTTACGACAAAGATATAAACAATAGGATCATAATTTTCAAACCATCACCTTTTTATTTTTGTCCTCTTTCTCCACAAAAATTTTCATATCTTTAAAATCCTCATAACATATATTATTATAATAAAAACTATCGATAATACGTGTGAAAATTGCCAAAAATAGCAAAATTCCAATCAAAAATTAGGTTGGAGAAAATGTAACCCCCAAAGTTCAAAATCGGTATACGTTAAAAAAATGCATTTTCTCGGCTTCCCATGGAGCAATTTCCTTCATTCTTTTTTGTTCCCAAGTAACTCGAGTAGAGCCATCGAACTAACGCATTATTAAATGTCAAACTTGCTTTTATTTTGTTATAATAAATTAATTTATTTATTATAACACAATATTTTAATTTGTTTAAATAAAAATTGTGTAAATAATTATACAGCTTTCAAATGAGAATATTTATGTTTTTAACTTTAAAAGGTACACTTGTAGTAAGTTTATCTAAAAAAAGCCTACAACTGGAAAAAATAATATGTAATTTTCTGTTCTTATAAATAAATTAATCTATTATAACAAAACAAAAGCAAGTTTGACATTTAATAATGCATTAGTTCGATGGCTCTACTCGAGTTATTAGGGAGCAAAAAAAGAATGAAGGAAATTGCTCCATGGGAAGCCGAGAAAATGCATTTTGTTAACGTATACCGATTTTGAACTTTGAGGGTTACATTTTCTCCAACCTAATTTTTGATTGGAATTTTGCTATTTTTGGCAATTTTCACACGTATTATCGATAGTTTTTATTATAATAATATATGTTATGAGGACTTTAAAGATATAAAAATTGGTGTGAAGAAAGAGAACAAAAATAAAAAGGTGATGGTTTAAAAATTATGATCCTATTGTTTATATCTTTGCCGTAAATTCCGGTCAACTTTGACCGGTTGTATCTCAGGAACCACTCGTCATAATTAAACTTTTTTTCTTTTAAAAGAAGCGTCCTGCCGCTGTGTTTCAAATACCGTTTTCACAATTTAATTTAGTTTAATATTTCCCGAGATATTCTATTTGTTTATAAACCAAAAAATTGTTTATAATTTTAAAATATTCCTGAGGCCGCTTAAATAGTCCAATTTCAATTCTGTAAAGTACATTAGATAGGTATAGTGTCTTTTTATGAAAAAATCATAGTTATTCTTATGCAACATAATTATTGTCGTTATTATAGCCACCGTAAATTTTTAATTAACATTTTAATTGTTGCTAAACTGTTCATTCAGTTTCCATAGACTTCTGGAATTTTTTTTTATTTAGCTAATGCCTCGACAACTAATGGCCATTGGCATGTTAGGTACGGTAGTTATGAACAGTTAGGTACCTAGTGTCATGTGTAGTGTGTGTGTTGAGTAAGTGTCTTGTTACTTCGCAAAGTCGACGTCATTGTCTTTGCAAAGAGACGCTAATTGTATCCGAACGTCTGCGGTCCCTCCGGTGAGTACCGATCCCACAAGGACACTTCTGGAATTATAATACATACGGAAAGGGCTTTTACGTTACTAAGTTATTTAATTATTGATTAACAACTACTTATCTATAAGTTTAGTTGAAAATTAAAGATTTTGTTGGAAAAACCAGCTTTTTCCGGGGAAAGTTTTCGTCGAAGTAAATCGGAAAAAACACGTCTTTATGCAGAATTTAATTGCAGTGAATTTTTATTTGGGTATTTTTGGTCTAAAGTTAAAATCTTTGGAGTTATAGAGCAAAAATTGAAAAAAAAAACACGATTTTCGGGCGCCATTTTGTTTATAAAAAAAGTAGCACACTATCTGCGGACTTTGCATGTCTATATTATTAATACATACAATAATAAGATTCGATTCCAGCAATAAAATTGCTGGTAAATAACTTTTCCTTGTATTTTGCTAATTAGCCCAGAGTAATTATTGTCGGAAGGCTATTCATGGATATAATTACTAAAATATACTCGAATACAGTAACAATGGTACAGAGTGGCTGCTCCCATAGAATAAAATAGTTATATTAAGCGAAAGTTTACACCAATAAAATTAAAAATAATATTAAAATAAAACTTTTATTGAGATCAAGTTTCTGGTAACGCCTAAGCGGTTTCTATAATTTGCAAACCATACGAATGCAGAGCCAAAGAAAGCTAGGGGAGGTCTATGAATTGCATCTCACTTCCTGACTGCTCAGTGTGGCAAAAATTCCAACCAAAACTTGGTCCCACATGATCTCTTAGCCCGGCCGCACATCAAAGAAACATGAAACGTAAATTACGTTTCATGGAAATAAACCACTGCTAAACAAATATATATCCGGCCATTTATGAGACTCTCCGAAAATAAAAATGTGTCATGAGCATGAATCACACTCGTTTCATTAGTAGGCGGACTTTGAGATATTTTTAGCAGTGTTTTCTTTTCATGAAACATGTTTTTCGTTTCATGTTTCATGTTTTTCGTTTCATGTTTCTTTGGTGTGCGGCTTGGCTTAGGAGTAAACTAATAGAAATAAATAATAATTTTGTTATAAAACGAATACTAGAGACATCTTTATATTTCAATTCATTCAGAGAGTGCCATAAACACCCTAACCAGTTTCAAGCTCCTAAGGTATCATCATAAGCTATTCAAAAAATTTATAACCGCTTCGGTTTGAAATTTAAATTCAAATCTGTACATATTGTTATTAATGTATCAAAAGTACTTTTGTACGATTGCTGTGATTTATTTGGCAACAAACAAAATACTAGAGGAACATAAAAACCATTTTTGTAGCCATGCATAGTATACATCTGACAAAAATATTTAGAACAGTATTGAAAAGTTCCATTTACATACAAAGAATCTACATTACACAAAAAGTAAAGATTTGTGAAACAACTAAAAATTGGGGAATTATTTTTCGTAGATAATAAAAAGTTTTCACCTTTATTTGTTTTTAAATTTAAGTTCACTAACACTTGTAGAACTTCTTCCTGTGACTTGAACAATGGTGGTGTGGATTTTCTTCTTGCAGCACAGATATTTCTTCGAACGCAAGAAATGTCTTTCGTCGTCAGCGGTAAATTGCTGAAATTTTCCTTCCTCAATTCCTTGTGGACAATCTTTAAAGGTCTTTCACATATATCTTCTACAGCTTTCCTCTTTGTAGAATTACTAAAAATTTGCCGGTCAACAAGGATATCTGGAGCATGATTATGCTCCACCGATGCTTTTTCAGGAATAGCGTAATTTTCATCACCTTCCTTTGTGTACACTTTTTGTTGACACCCTTTTTTGATGCATCGCCATCTAACTTTTCCATCTTTGGAGACATGGGCTTTTGAATATTTAAATTCATTAATTATTAATAAAAGTTCTCCCCTTTGACTAAACATAGTAGTTGGATTCGCCATTTAAAAGTTAAACACTAACGGACAAAACCGGACACTATACCGTAATACTTGTAACTGAAGTGAATAACTGAATATATTTATATTCTTACTTTCAACTATAATCAAATTTGGAATTTCCGGTCATTAAGACTTAATCCCCAACTTTCTCGGCGATGGGGCAGCAGGTACTTGGGATTAATGGGCCCAGGTAGTTCGTGGGGCAGTTAGAAAACGCCGACAAGACCCCTCTTCGCTTTACTCTTCTTCCGTTGGCAGGTTTCACACATTGATATATAAAATTATTGAACAATACATATTATCCATTGTTATATTTGCGTACATTCTAGCGGTTTTAGTCTTCAACATATCCCAGCCTTCATAACCAATAGCAACATGGGCTGCTTCAATTATGTCAAAAATGTCTTCAGTAGGTACATAATATTGAAATTTGTTCGGGATTTCTAGTTTTAACTGAATTTAGCAGCCAAATGTAGTTTTGACTAGTTAAAACTAGAATTATCTAAAGCGCATAGTTAAAACTAGTTTTTACTAGTAAATTCGGGTTTTAACTGAAATCGGGTTTTAACGGTAACATATATTTGACTTTCTCTGAATGAATTACAACAAATCCGACTGTTAGTACCGAATTACAACAAAATAACACGATACGAAGCGAAAGTTTCACTTCAATAAAATTAAAAATAATATTAAAATAAAACTTATTGAGACCAAGTTTCTGCTAACGCCTTCGCAGTTTCTATAATTTGCAAACCATATGAATTCTGAGGCAAAGAAAGCTAGGGGAGATCTATGAATTGCATCTCACTTCCTGTCTGCTCAGCGTAGAAAAAGTTCCAACGAAAACTTGATTCCCCATCCTCTGTTAGGAGTAAACTAATAGAAATAAATAAATAATAATTTTGTTGTAAAACGAAAACTAGAGACGTCTTATATGTCAGTTAATTCAGATTCAGATTCATTTTCGTTAATTTTGTACATTTTGTTATTTTGTTAATTTTATTATTATAAATTTTTTATTTTGTTCTTCTTCTTCTTCTTCTTCTTCTTAAGATGCCGTGTATTTCTGCGTAGGCGTCCACCGTACATTGTCTTGTCAGGTGAGATGTCAGATAGTCAGGATTAAATAAATAATTCTAAATAATGTCATGATAATAACTAAGAAAATAAATATACAAACAAAGGGTTGATAAATACAAATACCTAGGAACCTGGATTTCAGACAATAATGATCAAACAACAGAAATAAGGGCCAGGATAGAAATAGCAAGAAATGTGTTTGTAAAAAAGAAAACAGTTATCTGCAACAAAGACCTTAGATTAGAACTGAGGAGCTTTGAGATAATACGTATTTTCGATACTGCCATATGGACTTCAAAAAAGGACTCTTCAAAAAAGGAGACAAATCGGACCCGGAGAATTACAGAGGAATTAACTTATTAAACACAACATTAAAATTAACAACCAAAGTGATAACAAACAAATTGAATGAAATTATAACAGCAGAAGAACAACAAGGTTTTAGGTCGGGAATGTCATGCAGTGACACTATATTTATAATGAGGAAAGTTCAAGAGAAATCGTTGGAATACAACAAACCGGCATATTTATGGTTCGTGGACCTTAAGAAAGCATTTGACAGGGTCAATTAGGAATAATTAAAACGATCTAAAACATCTACCAGAACAACACAATAAAAGTAAAAGTGGACGATGAATTAACTGACCCAATTAAAGGTGGCAATGGGATAAGACAGGGGAATTACTTGAGTCCCTTATTGTTCAACCTGATCATGGACGAAATAATAAAAAAAGTAAGAACTAAAAAAAGATACCAAATGGGAGAAAAACAACTTAAAATAATCTGCTATGCGGACGATGCAATACTAATCTCTCAAAGTGAAGACGATTTACAACTTATGCTGCACCAATTCAACATAATCGCCAGAAAATTTAACATGTTAATTTCCTCACAAAAGACAAAATGCATGGTTATAACAGCATATCCAATAAGATGTAAATTGGAACTGGAAGGTCAGATAATAGAACAAGTGATGGAGTTTAAATACCTAGGCATCACACTATCTAGCTATGGAAGGCTCGAAACAGAAGTGGAAGATCAAGTGAATAAAGCAAACAGAGCCGCAGGTTGCCTAAATGACACAATATGGAGTCATCAGACCAATAATGACATACGCGGCAGAAACACGATCCGACACAGAGAGGACAAAAAGATTGCTCGAAACAGCGGAGATGAAAGCCCTTCGAAAAATCGATGGTAAGACTCTATGGGACAGAGCTAGAAGTACAGATATACGACGGAGATGCAAGGTATATAACATTAATAACTGGGTAAGAAACAGAAGAATAGAATGGATTGACCACATAAGCCGAATGACAACAAATAGGATAGTCAGGACAGCGAGAGACGGTTCCCCAATAGGAAGACGATCAGGTGGAAGACCACGAAAACGATAGAACGACAACTTACTAGAGGCACATTGAAAAAACAGACAGAGTCATGTCTATACAAAAAGAAGAAGAAGATGAAGAAGCAATATGGACTTGAAAGCTGGACATTGAAGCAAGAACAAATAAATAAGCTACAGATATTTGAAATTTGGTGTTATGGAAGGATGTTTAGAATAGTATGGACACAGAAGAAAGCGAACACGTAATTATTGCGAGAAATGGACAAAAAATACGAAATAATAAACACAATAAAACTAAGAAAGTTACAATATCTGGGACACGTAATGAGGGGACAGTGTGACAAATTTTTTTAAACTATGGTATACAACCAATCACTAGGATTTTTTCTTTTAATAATTTAATTATATAACAGTTCTTATTTACATAAAAACGAAGACACATGGATCTATATTTTGTAGTTTTCACCTTGTATAAATAGATTGTGTCAAGTTTATACACAATTACCTAAATAATAAATGCCAACTGTGTCTAATTCACGTTACTTACAAACCTCACTTCCATTTTCCATTATGGCGGAAGCTTCAGTTGAGTTTAAACTTAATTGCATTAGCCTATTTTCAATGTGTTGTGTTATACCTATATGCAAATTTATAGACCGACTTCTCGTGACACGCCATTTCCCAAAGCTATCAGAATTAAGATAAATGTGTAAATTAAGATTGGTGTAGAAATCCACAAAATCTATTTCTATGGTAAATCTATTTCTACGAAAATTTATGCGCATAGATATTTGGCCATAATATCTGTCAATAAGTTTTGAGAAACAAATTAACAAACTTAATTATCAAGTTTACTATTTTATTGGAAAGTAAGCCACAATTTAAGTTAAAATTGAAATTTATTGACGTTTCGACTTCAACTTCGGAAGCCAATAATAAAATAGTAAATTGCAGACGCCGCAAAGAAACAGCTTCAAAACAATATAGAGGGTGTAATAAAAATGCAGGTCATAAAGTGACACACATATTCTGGGACCAAAAATAGTTCGATTAAACCTAACTTAGTCCAAATGTACACCTAAAAAGAATTACAGCTCTTTGAAGTTACAAAATGAAAATCAATTTTTTTCAATATATCGAAAACTATTAGAGATTTTTTATTAAAACTGGATATGCGGCATTCTTATGACAGGGGTATCTTAGAAAATAATAATAGTGAAATTTGTACACCCCATAAAATTTTTATGGGGTTTCCCCATAACTTGTTGTTCCCTTAAACCCCCCCAAACTCTTGTGTACGTCCCAATTAAATTATTATTGTGATAACATTAGTTAAACACAATGTTTTTAAAACTTTTTGCCTCTTAGTATTTTTTCGATAAGTCAGTTTTAAATTTTATGGGGGTTTTGTTCCTTTAAACCCCTCAAATTTTGTGTACGTTCCCATTAAACTATTTTTGGTGTACCATTAGTTAAACACAGTATTTTTAAAACTTTTTTGCCTCTTAGTATTTTTTAGATAAGCGACCTTTTATCGAGATGTTGCTTCTCTTTTTAAAATGTTTCAAAATATACCTAAAAATGTAAATTATAAAATAAACTTTAGATATTAACAGATCTCTCTAATCGTACTTAACCATATTCTGGAACCAAAAATAGTTCGATTAAACCTAACTTAGTCCAAATGTGCACCTAAAAAGAATTACAGCTCTTTGAAGTTACAAAATGAAAATCGATTTTTTTTCAATATATCGAAAACTATTAGAGATTTTTTATTGAAACTGGACATGCGGTATTCTTATGACAGGGGTATCTTAGAAAAAAATACCAGTGAAATTTGTACACCCCATAAAATTTTTATGGGGTGTCCCCATAAATTTTTGTTCCCTTAAACCCCCCAAACTCTTATGTACGTCCCAATTAAATTATTATTGTGATAACATTAGTTAAACACAATGTTTTTAAAACTTTTTGCCTCTTAGTATTTTTTCGATAAATCAGTTTTAAATTTTATGGGGGTTTTGTTTTTTTAAACCCCTCAAATGTTTGTGTACGTTCCCATTAAACTATTTTTGGTGTACCATTAGTTAAACACAGTATTTTTAAAACATTTTTGCCTCTTAGTATTTTTTAGATAAGCGACCTTTTATCGAGATGTTGCTTCTCTTTTTAAAATGTTTCAAAATATACCTAAAGATGTAAATTATAAAATAAACTTTCAGATATTAACAGATTCTAATCGTACTTAACCATATACAAATATGTATGTGGTAGATTCGACAAATATTCAGAATTACGTATTTTTTATGGGAAATAAATATTCAGAATATCTCGATAAACACTGGCTTATCGAAAAAGGACTAAGAGTCAAAAAAGTTTTAAAAATATTGTGTTTAAGTAATGTTTCCACAATAATAATTTAATTGGAACGTACACAAAAGTTTGAGGGAGTTTAAAGGAACGAAACCCCCATAAAATGTTTCTGGGGTGCACAAATTTCACTATAATCCTTTTTGTTCCTACTATAATCAACTATTTTCGATGGGAAATAAGCCACAATTTTACCAAAAAAATTATTTTATTTTGTATTTTGACAATATAAATATAATCAGTATTATTTTGTATTTTGACAACGACACCCGACTTGGGCGTCGAAACGTTAATAAAATCATTTTTTTGGTAAAATTGTTGTTTATTTCCCATTGAAAATAGTTGATCATAAAAATGTCTAAATGTTGACTAAATTTATGACTTGCATTTTTGTTACACCCTGTATAATTAGCAAGATTCTGAAACTGCTTTATTGTGGCATATCTAATTTAATAGATCAGGGCATTTAGCACTAAAAACACCCGAATAAATCGATTTTTAAATACAGCACGTAGAGACTTGCAACTTTTTGTATTTCAGGAGGATGCCAGGAAAAAAGTCTACTGTAGAAAAATGGGTGGAAATGGATAATACATGTCATTTTAATAAACATGTCACAATAAGCATATTACGGGCAAGATTTAAAAACCTATAGTGAAGCCTATACAAAACTCTACCCCATCCTATCTGGTGTACCTCAGGGTAGTGTGCTCGGAGCGATCCTGTACCTGATATGTACAGCTGACTTACCAACAAGCAATAACCTAAGGCTTGCAATATTGGCAGATGCTACTGCTTTCCCGGCATCTCATGATAATCCAATAATATTATCAGAGAGACTGCAACTACATTTGAACACAACAAATTAATGGCTTAAACTTTGGAGAATTAGAGTAAACCCCTCAAAACCCGCGCACATTACATTCGAGGTACATGTCCACAAATTCCCTTATTGGACATCCTTTACCCCAAAACGATGATGTAAAATATCTAGGGAATCATCTTGACAAGCCATTAACTTGGACCAAACATATGGACGAAAATACTTCAACTGGGAATTTTAAACAGAAAACTTTACTGGAGGCTGGGAAAAAAGTCTTCTATCGATTGACAAGTAGCTGCTGATATACAAAACAATAATAAAACTCATTTGGCCATATGATTCGCAGCTCTATGGATCAGCTAGCAAAGCTAATATTATGAAAATACCAAGATTTCAATCCAAAACTCTGAGAACAATCGCTACTGAGCCTTGGTACATCCAGAATGATGCAATATATTGCATTATTCATGGTTGTGGGTGTATCCTAACACCCTGGCACAAAATCTTCAAGTACCAACAGTCTCTGAAGAGTGCAAAAAAATCTTCTGAACAATATCAAAATAGGTTGCGGGTGCATCCTAACACCCTGGCCCACAATCTTCTCAATAACCAACGAACGAAGAGATTGAAGTGATATGATCCCTTGGACCTACCTAACCGATCCTGACAGAGCCTATATCAGTGGAAACTATGGCTTCAACAGCTCCCAGCCATTGTGTTCTGTGCTGTTTTTAGTTTTCGTGCTCGCGTATATGCGCATTCTACCGGTAAACAAGCCAATATGTGTCTTGGTCACTGGACCTAACATCCCTTCGGCATTCTAAAGACAAACAATTTTACTTATGGTTTTTGATTGTAAAACAGATTGTAAAAAATCTTCTTCTTTTTCTGGTTCCTACTCCTTTCGGATGTTGGAAATCATATTGGCAATCATAACCTTGCTCGCTGCGACTCGAAACAGTTCCGTTAAGGTTTTCCTAAACCATGTTCTCAAATTATGCAACCATGATATCCTCTTTCTATCGGATCCTCGCTTACCTTTGACCTTCCAATATGGCCAGCAGCAAGTGGAGGACTTCAAGTATCTAGGATCAACAATGAATGGGAAAGGAAATATAGAACCAGAAATAAACAGCAGGGTAATGAGTGCAACAAAATTATACTATGCACTAAATAAAAGTTTTATTAGGAAGAAAGAAGTAAGCCTGAAAACAAAAATGAAAGTATTGTATACGAGCCGGTGCTACTCTACGGTAGTGAAACGTGGACAGTGAACGACAACATCCGTAGTCAAATTCAAGCATGCGAAATGCGATATTTGCGTGCGGTATCCGGGGCGACCAGACATGATCGTATAAGAAATGAAGACATACGTGAAAGGTACGGTGTTGGAAGGACCTTAGACAGACTTGAAACGAAACGGTTATCGTGGTTCGGACATATGGCGAGAATGAGTGAAGGTAGAACTGTAAAGAGGGTACGGAAAGTGGCATCTGACAACAAACGACGAAGAGGCAGGCCAGCAAGAACGTGGAACCAGGAGCGTCATTTGAAATTTTGATAGGGGGGGCAAGCATTATATATACAATACATTTATATGCAAACATAATACAAAATTGATCTATTTTTTGTAAATTTCAGTAATTTTCAGGGTCAGGGGGGCAAATGCCCCCTGCCCCCTATCAAATGACGCCCCTGCGTGGAACGCAAATATTGGAAAGGCTTGCGTAAAAAGAAATATTGGGTGACGAGAAGCAGAAAGACTAGCTACTGACCGAAAGGCATGGAGACGTCTGATTTCTCCACTTACCTCGACACCGTAAGGCCGATGCCACATTATGCGTTTTGACCGGATGCGTTTCCGCCGCATCCGGTGAAAACGCATAGTGTGACAGATCGGTCCGGTTGCGTTGGAAACGGATGCGTTTTGAGTCATCGGTACGCGCTTACAAACTGCACCAGACTAAACGCATAGTGTGACAGGTTGGTCCGGTTGCGTTGGAAACGGATGCGTTTTCACCGCATCCGGTCAAAACGCATAATGTAGCATCGACTTAAGGCGTAAGGTACAAGAGGACGGCTTAAGAACGGCTTAAGATAAGATGGACAGCAGCAGGGAGTAACGGTACTGATTTCTCAGAACGTGTCCCAGATACTGCAATTTTATGCGTTTGATGGTAAACACAATCTCCGGTTCTTTCTTCATTCTTCCTAAAACTTCCTTTTTCGTGATCCTTGCTGTCCATCATATTCTCAACATTCTTCTGTAAATCCATTCTCAAATACTTTAGGTTTTTTAATAGTGGTGTCTGTAAGCGATCCATGCCTCCGCTCCGTACAATAATACAGAGAAATCGTAACATCTCAATTGTCTAATTTTTGTATCTAGGGATATGTTGTGGCGTTTGAAGATGGCGCCCATTTTGTTAAAGACCGTTTTTGCCTTTTCTATGCGGCACTTTATTTGTTGTACATTGCTCATTTATAATAGTTCCCAGGTAACAATACTGTTTCACGCACTCTATCTGCGTTTCATTAATGTATATATGAGCCCCGTTTATATTCTCCTTGTTTGATAATCATTTGTTACTTTTTTTGTGTATTATTGTTTATTCCGTACTCTTAACTGTACTCGTTGATTCTGTCCATTAGCCTCTAAACTATTTTCTATCACTATGGTGTCGTCGGCATATCTAATATTGTTTACTCTTTCTTCATTTAGAAGGATGCCTTCGTCTAGTCCATATAGAGCTTTGTTAAAATTTTTCTCTGAGTACATATTAAATATCAACGGCGATAGGATACATCCCTATCTAACTCCACGTAGTATTTTTATGTGATATGTTCCTTCTCCGTTATATTTCATCTTTTCCGTTGATTTTCAACAAAAAATCTTAGATGCTAATAAAAAAATTGTCAATGCTTTTATCTCAATTACGAGTAAACAGATTGATAAAAGTAGGAGAAAACACAATTAGTATTTTTCCTCTAAAAATAAAAAATTCTCTCTTGATAAGCTTTCACCGAGAGAGTGGATTTCTAGAACGTCTTTAATTGTATTATCCAATTAAATCTAACACCGCTAACTGTGACCCACTTCTGACAACTTTGAAAAACACCTCGAGCTCTTGCGATATCGATTATTTTACCAGGTTCAATTGACGACTGCTTCAAGTAGAGAGGGCAATAAGACTTTTGGGTGTTTTGTAGCTTTCTAAATTTTCTTTTAGTTTATGAGCTTCAAACACCTTGTCTTATGAAGAAAGTTTAATTACATTGTACTTCTACAAAATTCATTTTCTTCGCAACAAAAAAAAAACGAATATAGATTACTTACGGGGGCTTCAACCTCGGAGGTTTATTACAATTAATAGTATGTTTTCTCTTTTTTCTTTTTGTAATGTTATGTTTTTTCTCTTTTTTTTATTTTAATATTATGTTTTTTCTTTTTTTTATTTTTTAAAATTATTAAATTATTGTTTGTAATGATATCCATTCAGCACGACATTGACAACAGAGAACGAGAGCCCCACTCATTTCCACTTCTCCTAAGCATTCGAGGTAGGGCGACCAAGAACGTTTTTAAGTGGAAAGGAGCAAATGCAAAACTTTGACTCCTGTCAAAATTTTCAATGTGTTTTAAATGTATTGCGTGACTGTTTGTGCCTTACACTGTAGTGAAGTGTAAGGATATTTTCTTTTGATAATAATAATTATAATTTTATCTTTCTTTTGCAGACATCCATCAAAGGAGCTTTCTTCGCAACGGGAAGATAGAATTACGTTTTATTTTGTTATTTTAATTTCGAGCTGTATATAAATATATTGAATATATTTAGTTTATTTTAACCTCTGTTTTACTGAACCTGTCGTCCTGAATGAGCTACCCGTCATTATTATTTTTTATTTATCATTTTTTTATTTTATTTCCTTTTTATAATAAAACGTTTTCATTATTAGTAAAATTTAATAAAAAATTTTGGTCTTGGTAAAAGGTATATTATTTTAAAAAGCCCTATAGGGCTACAAACATCGAACAGAACGTTTTCGCTCTAAAAAGAGCATCATCAGTGTTGCCTAAAATAAGTATAACCATATTAATTATCAAAATGTTGAACTTAAAGTGATGACCAAGGTAGAATCAAAGTTTGGTTATACTTACAAGAACATGGTGAGCCAACCAAAAAATACGAAGGTCAAAGCCTTTCAAAAATGGACTAAAAGTCACATCAAAATGCTAACATAGCAAATTCCAAAGGATGGATATAATCCCTAAGGATATGGCCCTAGGATAACATATGACTCCCACACGTTGTAAGTGGGTCAAAGGTAACAAATTAGGTCATTATGTTACAAGAGCTGACAGGCAACTAAGATGTGAGATATCAAAAGCGAATCTGTCTGATGTCAAGACAACAATTGTCAATGGAACTTGAAGTATCATGAAAAATTGGTTACACAGCTACTAAATTTATAGTTGTTTATAGTACAAGCAATGATAACAGCTAACATCAGTGTGTTGGAATTATAAAAATAAAGAGTTAGTGAGAATAGATTATCTAGATGTAAAATAGAAGGGGGGAATTGGAGTACCCACAATCATCAATGAAGTGTACGTAAATTGATGAAGAAAGGTAGGCAAAACAACATACAGATAATGTAATGTATGGTTTATGTTTTGAAATTAGATAATTTATATTTGTGAACCAACACAAATGATGGCTGAGAGACTGGCTGAAAAACTAGAGACAAAATAGGGGTCGTGATATCAAATGCTGAAAAAGTTGTAAATGCAAAATCTTATTTATAAATTAATAAAATATAGATGGGTTCATCAACACAAATTTACAAGACTGAAAAGGTTGTATTACAAGCTTAGTCCAAATTTCTTTATTATGTCCTTTTATGTTAAATAACATCTAGGGCAAAGAAAAATTAATAACTTGGATAAAAGTGTCTAAGCTACAACTAAAGTGGGGTCAGATGAAGATAAGTGTTGAGTAAGATTATTGAGTATATGAGAAAATTAAAAATTGTGTTTATTTGAGATAGATGAGTTTGTGGTATATAAAGTAAATTTGACATCACTATTGAGACTAATGAACATTATTGAGAGACTGGGGACTCCAGAGACCAGGCAACCAAACAAACCAAATGATGAATGAAAGGTTGGCTGGTCTCTGGAGTCCCCAGTCTCTCAATAATGTTCATTAGTCTCAATAGTGATGTCAAATTTACTTTATATACCACAAACTCATCTATCTCAAATAAACACAATTTTTAATTTTCTCATATACTCAATAATCTTACTCAACACTTATCTTCATCTGACCCCACTTTAGTTGTAGCTTAGACACTTTTATCCAAGTTATTAATTTTTCTTTGCCCTAGATGTTATTTAACATAAAAGGACATAATAAAGAAATTTGGACTAAGCTTGTAATACAACCTTTTCAGTCTTGTAAATTTGTGTTGATGAACCCATCTATATTTTATTAATTTATAAATAAGATTTTGCATTTACAACTTTTTCAGCATTTGATATCACGACCCCTATTTTGTCTCTAGTTTTTCAGCCAGTCTCTCAGCCATCATTTGTGTTGGTTCACAAATATAAATTATCTAATTTCAAAACATAAACCATACATTACATTATCTGTATGTTGTTTTGCCTACCTTTCTTCATCAATTTACGTACACTTCATTGATGATTGTGGGTACTCCAATTCCCCCCTTCTATTTTACATCTAGATAATCTATTCTCACTAACTCTTTATTTTTATAATTCCAACACACTGATGTTAGCTGTTATCATTGCTTGTACTATAAACAACTATAAATTTAGTAGCTGTGTAACCAATTTTTCATGATACTTCAAGTTCCATTGACAATTGTTGTCTTGACATCAGACAGATTCGCTTTTGATATCTCACATCTTAGTTGCCTGTCAGCTCTTGTAACATAATGACCTAATTTGTTACCTTTGACCCACTTACAACGTGTGGGAGTCATATGTTATCCTAGGGCCATATCCTTAGGGATTATATCCATCCTTTGGAATTTGCTATGTTAGCATTTTGATGTGACTTTTAGTCCATTTTTGAAAGGCTTTGACCTTCGTATTTTTTGGTTGGCTCACCATGTTCTTGTAAGTATAACCAAACTTTGATTCTACCTTGGTCATCACTTTAAGTTCAACATTTTGATAATTAATATGGTTATACTTATTTTAGGCAACACTGATGATGCTCTTTTTAGAGCGAAAACGTTCTGTTCGATGTTTGTAGCCCTATAGGGCTTTTTAAAATAATATACCTTTTACCAAGACCAAAATTTTTTATTAAATTTTACTTGTAATTAATGGTATACAGCCAGCTACAGGAAATTCTTCCTAGTGGGTTTTCATTATTATTTATAGGACCCAATATAAAATTATAAACTCTTATAAATCAAATACAATATTTAAAATGGCATATAATATAACGTTTATAGATATATAATAAATAACTTATAAAATATTAATTTTTGGTATCATCATCATCATCACTGGCTCGACAGACCTTTCTGGGTCTTGGCCTGTTCCAGGATTCTTCTCCACTCTGATCTATTTCGTGCTTTTTTTCTCCAGTTTTTTATTTTTAAGGTTATTATATCATTTTCTATTTGTTCTAAATATCTCAGCTTCGGTCTTCTTCTTGTTCTTTTTCCTACTGACATCTGTTTGAATATTTTGTTTGGTATTTCGCCTTCTTCCATTCTTTTTACATGTCCCATCCAACGCAGCCGTCCTATTTTAATGAACGTTATGATATCCGGATCCTGGTATATTTCGTATAATTCAAAGTTGTACCTTCTTCGCCAAATTCCGTTTTCTTTTGTGCCCTTATATACGTGTCGCAAGATTTTTCTTTCATAGGTGGCTAGCAATGTTTCCTCTCTTTTAGTGAGTGTCCAGGTTTCTGAGCCGTATGTGAGTACCGGTCTTATTAAGGTTTTTTATATTTGGCATTTTGTTTTCCTTGTGACGTTATCTGATCTTAGTTGCCGAATTAAGCCATGGTAACTTTTATTGGCAATAAATATTCGCCTCTTCACTTCCTCTGCTACGTTATTATCAGACGTGACTAGGGATCCCAAGTATGTAAAGTTTTTTACCCCCTCAATGTTGTATTCTCCTATTGTTATATTTTGTGGCTGCCTTATTTCTGTGTTTTTACTTACCTGCATATATTTTGTTTTGTTCTGGTTTATTTTAAGGCCACTATTTTGTACATCTCGTTCTATTTGATTGAATGCCTCTATCATTTCTCTTCTTGATCTTGCGATTATGTCAACATCATCTGCAAATGCTAGTATTTGCACGCTTTTATTAATGATTGTTCCTCGAGTATTGACTGTTGTGTCCCTCATTATTTTCTCAAGTACGATGTTGAACAAGATTCATGATAGAGCGTCTCCCTGGCGTAGTCCCTTTTTCACATCTATTGTTTTCGTTAGTTCGTTTTGTATCCGGATTTTACCTTCTACTTTTAGAGATTCTTTTATCAGTTCTATTAGTTGTGTTGGTATATTAAATTCTTTCATTGCTTTTATTAAGAATTCTCGCGGTTACTATTATCATATGCGCTTTCGAAGTCTATGAAGAGATGATGTGTGTCGATGTTATGTTTACTTGTTTTTTCGAGGATCTGTCGCAGAAGAAATATCTGGTCTATTGTTGACTTCTGTCTACAGAAGCCACTTTGGTATTTTCAGCGCGTGGTCTAAGTCTTTCATAAATGACGTTTATGGTTTTTAGTATATTAACTGTTAATTATTTATTAAAAAAATTAAAAAAAGATACGTATAGTCGGGTTCGAACTCTCGAGACCTCTCGATCTGCAGTCTAATGCTCTACCACTGAGCCACCATTAATTTGTTATTATCGATTTATTGATGTACTTTAAAATCGAATCTAAATGTCATTGGATTAATCATATTTTTTTTATTTTATTTAGTTCATGCCTCGACAACTAATGGCCATTGGCATGGTAGGTACGGTGAATTTTTGCAGTTAGGTACCTAGTGTCATGTGTAGTGTGTGTGTTGAGTAAGTGTCTTGTTACTTTGCAAAGTCGACGTCATTGTCTTTGCAAAGAGACGCTAATTGTATCCGAACATCTGCGGTCTCTCCGGTGAGTACCGACCCCACAAGGACAGAAACTATTTTCATTCATTAATTTATAATAAACTAAAAATTCCTGACCCTGGTGAGATTCGAACTCAAGACCATTCGGACCTTTCGATCCAAAGGTAGGCGCTCTTACCACTGAGCCACACAGAGGAATCACATTTTTAAAATAGTTTGAAATAAAAATATTCTGAAAAGTTCAGGAGGCTAGATAGGCTAAAAGTATTTTTTTAAATGGATTACAAAATTTGCGTACATAGTGACATAGTTACAAAGACCAAACCAAGTATATAAAAACGTTTTAAAAACAGTTAACTTTTATAAAATCCACAAGGAAAAGAAAAAGTTTTCCTGTAGTTGGCTGTATACCATCAATCACAAAATTGGAAAGAAATCCTTTGTAAAAGGTATAAAATTTTTTTTATTAAAAATCCCTTAAAAGGGCTACATCACAACAAAACGTTTTCGATTTTTATAAAAAATCATCATCAGTGTTCGATAAACTGGATGCCTTTTGTGGCTCAGCTAGCATCCAGTTTATCGAACACTGATGATGATTTTTTATAAAAATCAAAAAGGTTTTGTTGTGATGTAGCCCTTTTAAGGGATTTTTAATAAAAAATTTTTTATACCTTTTACAAAGGATTTCTTTCCACTTTTTTTAACTTTTATACTTTAAATTTATATCTGGCAATTTCCTATTTCGTTCCTACTACTCCGGGAGGTAGTGCCTATCTCGACCCAATAAACAGGTAGGTCTTTTAAAAATGTCCCAAGTCGGCGCAAAGATTAAAACTGCCCGATATAAAATATACCCAGCTCGGCCCATGAGATATTAATTGTTACAATCAAAAAATTTTACATCTCAATGGAAAAAAACACATTTATAGAATAACTTTATTAAATAGATATATAATTATACATATAATAGTCCAACAAAAATAAAAGCTAATATCAAAAATTATAATAATTTGATAATATTTTAACATATTCTAGTTGCGATAACATATTTATGATTGTTGTATTCATTAACTTTTGTGTTAATAAAATCATGGCGCTTTTTTGAATGTTTATTTATAAATTTATGGGGTGTATTTATACTGTTACACTTAACATGAACTTCAGCTTGTATATTTAAAATTGAATTTAAAAATATAAATAATGAAGGATGAGTTTGATACATTGAATTATTGAAATGGGAATGGAAAGATTCACATGCATTTGTAGTTTTATTTAAAGCAGCGGAAGCATCTGCCCATATTTTTGGCGGAAATTTTGAATTCGATATTAAGTAGTTTTGTAAAAGGTAGTCAGAAAATTCTTCCAATTTAGGATGTTCAGTTTTAATTTTATAAAGTTCAAAAAAATAAAAATCATCAATTTCTTCGGGATTTAAAAATAAAAGGCCAAAACAGTAACGTAGCCATTTTCCTATATCTGAACTTTTATCTTTATATTCATTAACCAAACTTAAGCTTTGGATTTTTCTAAACCAAGCTTGTGTTAAATGAAATCGACAACCGGTAATTTTACAATTTGGCCGAATACATTTATTACACTACGAGGTGTCGACCGAATAACATGCTTTTTAAAACATAGTACAAAAACAGTGACATTAGTGTATCTTCAACTAGAAATAATTGTTTTTGACTACATGAGCAGTGGCGTAGCAGATACCCAAACAGTATATTTTCCCTAATCTATAATTCCAAGATAAATTTGTGGGCCGAGATGGGAATACATCCTAATACCTACCTGTTAATATTCGAGCCGAGCTGGGGGGTTTTTAAAATGTACCTGGGGTATCATAAAGTATTAAAGGATTATAGTGGGCCGAGATGGCAATACCCCACTCCGGGAGGTAGCGTGAAGTTTGACCGGAGAATTTTAGAATGGCTGTTTTTTTTCTCTATAGTCAGTTGTTTCAAAGCTTATTGACAAAAATGATGTGTCAGCTGGTCCAAAACCAGGCTTTTAGGCAAGAAAACATAAAATATGAAGGTAGGTAGATGGAAAAAGCCTACAACTTATATATTTATCTATTTATATTATGGTCTAGTGGTTAGAATTCCAGGCTCCTGGCTTTCATCCAGGCGAGTCGGGTTCGATTTCATCAGACGGAGATAAATGTTTGACATATAGGTAAGTTGTAGCGTTTTTCCATCTACATTTATATTTTATCTTTTCTTGCCTAAAAGCCCCTGAGTCGCGCCAGCTGACATTTTCGTTATCAAACAAGTAATATCTACCAAAATAAATTTATAGAATGCGTGCTAAAATCAATGTACACTGATGACTGTACAAAAAGGATTGAACATGGATACACCCTTCACGCTAAGGTGACCTTCGTAGCGACTTTTTTTTTATATAGAAACAATACAGGCAACGATTAAAGACAAATAACATAAAAGGACAGATAGTGAGAAATACAACAACTAAAGTCCTACCATTTCGCAATCACACACCATTGTTTGGAAAAATCAGTTTAAGTGTCCTTTTGGAAAAACTTTTGTATAAAAAAATAAAACTATTTTAAACACTTTAATCCTGATAGGTTTTCCCTACAATTTCTTTTGTTTTGGTTATTTCACGTCGAACTATTTGATTTGTAATTTGTTGAATATGAACATACTTTTCATGAGCTACAACTCTACTTCTACAGGGTCTACATACTTCATACATATACCTTTTTTTTCGATTTTTATAAGCTACGTCTTTGCTAAGAATTATTTTTCCATAAAATACTCACTTTTTGAATTATTTGCAAAAACTGACTACAAAAGTTATATTTTTGTTAAATAATGAACATTTTCACTCGAAAATATCTCAAAAAGTATTGACTTATTGAAAAAACTCTATACAACAAAAGTTGCTTAAAATTAGTCAGTTTATCCATTTCCGGACTTATTTTGAACGTTTGTTTTTTCACCCCCAAGAAAAGTTGGCTTTTACCTCCCAAGTAAAAGCAATTTACGGCACCAAGTCCAAAAATAGGAGGGTAAATGGAACCTAAATCCAAATTTTCATGCAATGCGTTGGTGAAACTGAAAATTACACGTTATCGCCATATTTAACGTTCATTTTTCTGACCTATGATCTTAGAAGATTTATTTAAAATATAACATTTTTATGCAAGGACTTACTGGATACTGTTACTAATAAACCACCTTGTATAGTAGTAGATACAAATGAAAGGTCCTTTATTCAATAAAATAAAAAAAGTTATGTCCTCGTCACTTAAATTCGAACAAACACAAAGAACGGTAAAAAGTTGAAATAAACTTTTTATTGATGTTGCGGAAAATATTTTATCATGTCTTTGTCAAATAAAAAATACAAACGACAAGCTCTCAAAGTCTAATAAAATAGGAGTGCCGCCCTTGTTATTCTTTTTATCCCGGTACATAAAATATAGCATAATGGAAGTGAAATAAAAACTGGAAGTATATATTTGTTCTCGTCTTCCTAAAGTGCGTCGAATAATATATCGCTTGTAGTAATTCTAGGACCTTAAAATAGAACTTCTGGTTGCAACTGCGAAACCGGAAGTCCGAGGACACATTTTTCAACTTTAATACCATCTTTGGATTATAAGCTTTCATGTGACATATTATTTGTTATTCTCTCTATTCTAATAACGAATGAGTTGTGTTTACGGACGGACAGACATGGATAATTCAAGGTTTTCACACTTTAATGTTGAAAAATGGGTGAAAATAATAATAAAATATTGATGAGGCGGTAGTTATTTTCACCCCATACTCAAAGAGTATTATACTCATACTATTAAACCAGTACAAACCCAAAATGAATATGATATAACAGGGGTGGCCAAACTGTGGCTCGCGAGCCACATGTGGCTCTTTGAAGGATTATTTGTGGCTGTCAATAAATATCCCTGAATTACTTTTAATTTTTTTTTTAAATGTGGCAACAAATATAAAAGACTAAGCGTAACATCAGGACTTGGCCAAGGAGACCCCTTATCCTGTTGCTATTCAGTTTGGCCTTAGAATATCTAATAAGTAAAATATCATCTGAGCTGAAAGGAGGATTTGCAAATCGAAATCGAGGATCAAAACTATTGTTGACCTTTGCTGATGATATAGGTGCAGTCGATCATTCTACAGAGACGTGAGTAGAGGTGTTTTCACAACTCGAGGAAGAAACAGGTAGTCTGGGCCTTCGAATTAATGAAGAGAAGACGAAATACATGCTAGTAACCAAAAATTTAAGATCAAGAGTTAGGCAGAATATAACTATTAATGACCACAACTTCGAAGTAGTTAAAGAGTTCAAATATCTAGGAACGGTAATAATAGATGACAATCACATTATAAAAAGAGGTCTTAGCAAGGATAGCTGCGTGGAATAGAGCATTATGATCCCTATCATCATTAGTAAAATCTAAGCTGCTAAAAGAATAATCTAAATTCAGACTATACAGCCAATTATTCGCCCAATTGTTAAATATGGAAGTGAAACTTGGACTCTACATCAGTGGGAAATAAATCTTCTTCATATGCAAATCCAGTAATGGATGTTAGCAATCACATTTTTCATTAACTCTCTGTTTCTTGCAAAATGTATCAGAGATTGATTGTCGTTAATCCCTGTCCATTGCCTTATGTTTCGGAGCCAGGACATTTTCTTGCGTCCCAGTCCTCTCTTGCCTTAAATTTTACACTCGATTATAACTTGGAGGAACTGGTATTTTTCATTTCGCATGGTGCGACCTTGATACACAGTTTTCCTTTTCTTGATGGTTTCGAAAAGTTGGCGTTCTTGGTTGATTCTTTTAAGGACATCTACATTTGTGACTTTCGCTGTCCATGGTATCTTTAGGATATGGCGATAAAGCCAGATTTCTAAAGCTTCTAATCTGTTTATACCGTCATTTTAAGTGTCCAGCCCTCTACGCCATATAGCCGCACCGACCATACGTAGCACTTAGTAAATCTTAGTCTCAGTTGAAGATCGAACAGGTCAGTACCTTCCTGAATTTTACGAAAGCTTGTCGAACTTGCTCAATGCGACCTTTTACTTTCCTGTCCGATGCCCAGTCTTCAAAAAGCCACGTTCCCAGGTATTTAAATTTGCTCACTTTTTCAATGGACTTGGTATTCAGTGTTATGGTGGAGTTTTAAAGTGCATCCATGTTTCTAGAGATGATCATGAATTTGGTCTGTTTGGTATTAATCTCTAATCCCATTCTCTTACTGTATTCTCCGATTATAGTGACAAGTGGTTGAAGATCGGCTATGTTGTCACAAATTAAGTAAATAAACTACTGGGAAATAAATAAGCTGCTGGTATTTGAAAACAAAGTCCTCATAATGATATTTGGTCCTCAAAGAGATGAATTGGCAGGATAGTGATCTGAAAACATCGTCAGACATACAAAAGCTAAGATAAGATGGGCAGGTCATGTGGTAGATCAGAGGAAGACATAGTGTTAAAGACGGTGTTTTTTGAGAGGCGATAGAATATCAATAGGCCATCCCAGAAAAAGTTGGGAGGATGATGAAGAATCGAAATATCCTGAATTAGTAAAGGCTGCTTGTAGAATTATTTGCATATTTAAAACAGCGATGTCAACCATTTTATTTTATTTTAAAATTCGTGAAATCCAAACGGTAAGAGAAAAATTTAATACCTTTTATACTTTTTAGATTATCTAAAAACAATTGAAATTTAATTGCGGTTCGTGAAAAATTTCAAATTTTGAAAAATGGCTCAGAATATCAAGGAGCTTGGCCACCCCTGTGATATAAGTTAATGCTCTACCTGCGGACAAACCAGAGAGCGATACTGAAACTTTCTACAGAGACAAAAACAATATATTGAAACGCAATTATAACGGGAGATTATAACGCAAATGCTGGAGAAGAAACAGTAGAGGAATGTACAGGAGGTTACGGTCTGGGAAACAGAAACGAAAGGAATGATAGACTTATCGAATTTCGCCGAAACAATAATTTTGTTATTAGACGAAGCAATGAAACACTAAAATCGGCCTTACCTCCGAAAAAAAGGACAAGACGGATCTTAATAACTCTTTTTTGCATTCGATTCGTGAATGCGCCAGGAAACTTTGTGAACCGGAACCATGATATAATCAGAGCCGGATTTAAGGCAGTGGGGGCCCCTGGGCAAAATTGGTGTGGGGGCCCCACCTCCTACCATTAACAAAAATGTTGATCTACTTTTATAAATATATTTTTAAATAATAAAAAGTACAAGAGCTGTAACTTGCTACAGTAAAAAATTAAAAATAATAGTAAGATGTATGGTTAAAGTCCTGGAACTTTTCGAGATATTTTAATTGAAAATTTCTTGATTATGTGGGACATATCTAGTTGCATTAAGACATCTGGCCAATGCTCATTATAGAGAGATGATTCAAACACTCTTGACCTATCGTAGACCGAAGTCGATTTTTAATTAACTTAAATTGAGAATGATCTTTATCAACTGCAGTTAGTTAGCATCAGAACTAAATATAAACAAAGTGTCACCTCAACATTTGGAAAAGCATCATGCATATTCTTTTCTTTTAGCAGTTGGTACATTTGAAGTTCTTTGCTTATATTTGATGAGCTGATTTCCTCTTTAAATGAATTGAAGAATCTTACAAACTGTACTAGATGGACACACAAGTTTTCATCTAAATGGTTGCTATAAATGTTGGCAAGCTTTAGTAAAAATTTTGTGTTCTAAACTTCTCTGATCTCACATCTTTCGAAATTGTCACGTCTTGACTGTTTAATTTATTTAAGTGATCTAAGTGCTGCCACTCCTGAATTAAGGTCAATATTTGGATCTTGAAGAATACGACTTATGCTGTTTGTCCCCCCTAATATCCTCTCTGTTTCCAGTAAACACATTCGATTATAGGTACAAACCATTTGCAATGCTACGAGTTTTAAAATGTTGCTCATAGTTTTCCGAAATTTTGGATAATGCTCCTTTAATCTGATTATAACCTTTAACTAGTAGTATTTGCTCTTTTAGGAACAATAATATTTTTGCCGCGATCTGCGTTGCTGTGGCTTAAAGACGCAGCTTTTAAACATTATGTTAACAAGCTGTATATATATTTATAAAATGAATAATTTTGGGGAATGCAGTCAATGTGTTTTGGTTATTAATTTATTAACAGTCACTACATATTAATAATCATATATATTATATATATATATATATATATATATATATATATATATATATATATATATATATATATATATATATGTAGAAGAAGTGAAAAATACATATAGTTAGTTCTTCTAAGTTGCAGTTGAAGGTTTTGAAACTAAGTTTAGAAAGTGGGCGACACAAGGAATCCACAACTCCAAGATGTTAAGGTACGTATCCATACATGGGTGCTCCGTGTAGCAGCTCCACATAGTGGATACGTTGGTGCTCGCCCCACGGCGCTCACCCTCTTTGATTCAACCGGTTTGCGGGTTATATGTAGGGGAGCGCATGCCGTATCCATTTGAGCAGCTACACCGAGCACGGAGCACGGAGCACCCACGTATGGATACGTAACTTTTTGTTCTATAATTTCAGCCTGAATACCATTGTATTTTCCACTGATAACTGACGCATTAACGTAGGACGGTCTCCTGCAGTTTTTCAAATCGATATCATGTTCTTGCAAAAATGTCATTAGAGAATTAAATATATCTTCTGCTTTATGACCGCGATTTGGCAAAAATATGGTAAACCTTTCAACAGGAGTGAAACCTTCTATGTAACGAAATATCACAGTTAATCGATTGATATGAACTGAATAATATTTTGACCTCTTAATCCTTTAAACTATTTCATTTAATACGTTTTGACCTTCATGATGTACATATTTCCTCACATATGGTTGATAAACGATAGTTGACATGTCCGATTCCAGGATTTGAATATTTATTAATATGGTGCTTCAAAAAGTGATCATATTCAGCTAATAACTGGAGTATTCCCAAATAATTTTCATTTTGTAGTGATGAACTCGACAACTCATTTTCGCTGCAAAATGCTAAATCTCGTTCACAAATAAACTTTATAACACTAAAATTAGTCTGTGAGTATTTTCCAATAATTCTTTATTGCTTTGGCCTGTTTTGCTATTTCAGTATCAATACGCCCAATTATTTCTTGTGCTTTAGACATTTCGTGATCCATAAGCCTACTATCTGCATTTTTCCAATCATTCCTCAGTGGCTAAAATGTGTACGAACACTAGATAAGAATTTAGAAACGAAGCAATACACTCACCCGGTGGAAGGTGAAAAACATAACCATGAACAATGTATGATATTATCACTCACTCCTACGCTCCTTCATTTTATACTTGACATAAGTACATTGTCGATGTCGAGTTCCTATATCTCCTGCCAATATCTGTTTAAATGAAGCTCTTATGTTTGGGGCTTTGTGGGGGCCCCCGAAATGTGGGGGCCCCGGGCAGCTGCCCAGCCTGCCCCCCCTTAAATCCGGCTCTGGATATAATATTGAAAAACTGCATCCAAAAAATGCATTCTTAAAATGCATCTCAAACAGACAATAAAAAAAATTCAAAACTCGTCAATTTATCGGCGGAAATGAGTTCAATTTGATTACTCGGGGGTTTTTTAGGGTCGCTGAAAACGAATATGACGTCAAAAGTGATCTCCGGAGTACCTGTTGCCAAGGGTACCTACTGTTTACCTCGCCATTAAAATTCATTAAAAAATTAGTAAAAAATCATTACTCGGGGGTTTTTGGGCCGCTAACGACGAATATGACATCGGAAGTGATTTTCGGAGTACTTGGTGTCCAGGGTACCTACTGTTTAGCTCTTTTGTGGAGTTTTCGGCAAAAAATGTATTAAAAAATTAGTCAAAAATAATTACACGGGGATTTTTGGGGTCGCTAACGACGAATATCACATCGGAAGCGATCTCCGGAATACCTGGTGCCCAGGGTGCCTACTTCTTATGGAGTTTTCGGCAAATTCATTAAAAAATTGGCCAAAAATCATTACTTAAGGGGTTTTTGGGTCGCTGACAACGAATATGACATCGGAAGTGATCTACGGAGTACCTGGTACCCAGGGTACCTACTGTTTACCTCGTTTTCTGGAGTTTTCGGCCAATTCATTAAAAAATTAGTCAAACATCATTAGTTACGAGATAAACAATAGGTACCGTGGGCACCAGGTACACCGGATATTACTTTCGATGTCATATTCGTCGTCAGACACCAAAAAGCTTTAAGTAATGAATTTTAACTAATTTTTTAATGAATTTGCCAAAAACTTCAGAAAACGAGGTAAACAGTAGGTACCCTGGATACCAAGTACTCCGTAGAGCACTTTCGATGTCATATTCGTCGTTAGCGACCCCAAAAACACCCGAGAAATTATTTTTGACTAATTTTTTGCCGAAAAATCCACAAGACGAGGTAAACAGTAGGTAACTACCATGTGCACCAGGTACTCCGGAAATTACTTCCGATGTCATATTCGTCGTTAGCGGTCCCAAAAACCGTAAGCAGGGAATAGCTCAATAAATGAAGTCTACCCTATATACTATAGCGCTTTTATCCTGCGGGCGGTTCCCAGCCTTTCAAGGGAGTGGAAACTTTTTTGGTAAAGATAATGACGGAAGTGGTTAGAGAACCTGATTCTAAGCAAAAACTGTTCTATAATATTTTTTCGAAAACTTAATACTTTTTGAGCTATTCATGGTTGAAAATTGGCCATTTTCATTGAAAGATGACTCGTTTCCAACGGTTTTTTTGCGAATACCTTAAAAACTGTACATCTAACTAAAAAAACTGTAAAGAAATTTTTGTAGCTTATAAAAAAAAAACAAAGAAATTGGTTCCTTAATATATCTTCTAGTTATAACACAAAAAGAGATATGGTAGGTGAAAAGAGTTTGTTTTTTTGGTGCATGCTCAAATCGGTGTATTCAACTTGATATAACAGAGTAACGGTTGATATTAGGTGTAAATACTACGAATACCTTTTGTAGTGCTTGAAAGAACCTTTAAAATGAGCAATATTAAATGTCGGTTACATTTAAATTAAGCGGGATATGCTTTAAAAAAATTGATGACTAATGTATTTTAAGGCAAAGTGAGAAGTATATTTTTAACCTCTAATCCACCAGAATTTTTTTTATAACACCTGTACGATGTTTGTACACTGCTATCTGGTCACAAATGACCAATTATCAGTTATTCTCTGACCTAACTTAATAACAACAAATATTTAAATCTAAGGGCATACCCTATGGCTTACTCTTATTATATCTATCAACTAATGCACTACAATTAACATGCAATAACACCACATCACTATGCTCTGCTTTTTACACTAAACTGTTACACATTTACACCAACTCAAATGGTTTTGTCCTCATGAGTCTTCTCTTTAGTTCAGTGTTGTCAAGAAGCTGGATTGCCTCGACATTCACATGACTATGCAGCCTCTGCTCGTGACTTGCTGCTGTTCTCTTGATTACTTCGGTCACAGTTTCCATACCCAGGTCCTGGTGGAGGTTGCTGTTACGGATATACCAAGGAGCATCAACAATGTTCCTTAGTACTTTGTTTTGAAATCTCTGGATAATATGTAGGTTACTAGCTTTGGTACAGCCCCAGAGTTGGCACCCATATACCCATACTGGCCTCAGTACTTGTTTGTAAATGGATAATTTATTATGAATGGATAATGTTGAATTTTTTCGAATCATCCAATACAATTTCTTATACCTCATATCTAGCTCCCCTCTTTTCTTTTTCACATGGACTTTCCAGCGCAGCCTCGCGTCTAGGGTGATGCCCAAGTATTTTACTGATGTTACATAAGGAACTTGGGTATCATTTATTCTAACTGGGAAATTTTCTATTTTTTTATTTGTGAAGTTAATGTGTGCCGATTTAGACTCATTTAATTTTATTCTCCATTTTCTGGTCCAGGTAAGTATTGTATTTAGTGAGAGTTGCAACTTATCAGTCGCTTCTTCACTAGTGTCTCCTATCGCTAGTATAGCTGTATCATCAGCGAAGGTGGCAATAGTGTTCTGTTCTAGTTCTGGAATGTCACACGTATACAATAGGTACAGGACCGGACCTAATACGCTCCCTTGTGGCACGCCAGCTTTGATCTCCCTTAAATCGGTGTACACTTCTTCTTGTTTAACTCTGAAATATCTATTCGCAATGTATGATTCTAGGATTTCCGAATACTGTTTAGGCATGAACGTTCTTAGTTTATAGTTTAAACCCTCATGCCAGACTTTATCAAATGCCTGTGCTACGTCTAAGAAGATCGTAGAGCAGACTTTCTTTTCTTCTAATGTTTTTTCTATTGTTATTCTGAAACCAAATTGATGATTTGGTATAAGATTTTTTCTTTCTATTATTGGTTTTAATCTTTTCAATAGGAGTTTTTCAAATAATTTTGACATCACCGGAAGGAGTGATATTGGTCGATACGATGTCACCTCATTAGGAGGTTTACCTGGTTTAGCGATCATAATGACTTCGACTACTTTCCAGTCTCGGAACATATCTCAATCTAAAAGCAGCATTTATTAGGTTTGTCAGCTTAACTATGGCTTTTATTGGGAGATTTTTTAATAGTTCTCCTGTTATGAGATCATATCCTGGAGCTTTCTTAGGATTTATATTCTCTTTTATCTCTGTTGATACTTCTCTAACTGATGTCAACGATATTCTTTCTTCCGTTTGGAATGGTTCTTCCCATCTCAGTACCAGAATTTAAATGCATAGTTTTCCTTCTACAATACCTTTTATTATAGTGTTATTTCTGTGTTCAAAAAGTTGGACGGGTTTAAAAGGAATGGTTTTTGAAAAAAGTATTATCAAATTATAGAGCGCATTTTTCAATTTTCATAAAAATCTTCCTTTTTCTCCATGTAACTCTAAAATGATAAGAGAAACGAAAAAAAGATACTGCACATAAATGTAGGGGTTTTTTAGATAAAAATAATTTTTCTAGTCTCATTACTGTATCTCTTATCGTTTTCAAGTTACATGGAGAAAAAGGATGATTTTTAAGAATATTTAAAAATGCGCTGTATAATTTGATGTTATTTTTTTAAACCATTCATTTTAAACCCGTCCAACTTTTGGAACATAGAAATAACACTATAATAAAAAGTATTGTAGAAGGAAAATGATGCATTTAAATTCTGGTGGATGAGGAGATATACTTCGCATTTGTTCTTAAAATGCATTAGACATCAATTTTTTCGCAGCATATCTCGCTTAGTTGGAATGAAATCGCCATATATTATTGCTCATTTTAAAGGTCTTTTCAAGCACTACAAAAAATATTGGTAGTATGATACACCTAAAATCGACCGTTTCTTCTGTTGTTTCAAGTTGAATACACCGATTTGAGCATGCACCAAAAAACTCTTTTCTCCTACCATATCTCTTTTTCTATTAAAACTAGAAGATTTGCGAAGGAACGATCCTCTTTGTTTATTTTATAGGCTACAAAAATGTTTTGTATAGTTGTTCTAGTTCGATGCATAGTTTTTGCAAAAAACCGTCCGAAATGGTGTCATTTTTCAATGAAAATGGCCAATTTTTAATCACGAAGAACTCAAAAAGTATTGAGTTTTCGAAAAAAAAATTATAGAACAGGTTTTACTTATAATTAGGTGCCCTAGCCACTTCCATGGTTATTTCAACCAAACAATTTTCCACCCCCGAGAAGGGGTGGGAACCGCCCCCAAGATAAAAGCGCACATCGGCATAGGGTAGACTTTGAATTAGGAGATAACTAGAGGCTATTTCCAAAATTTCATTAAAATCCATGCAGTAGGATAGAATTCGGAGGTAATATTCTGTTCTTGTTCTCATTAACTGGCGTATCTGTGAGTAAAGAAGAAACCTACTATGCAGTATAAAATGTAATTCGTGAATAACTTCATGCATTTGCCTTGAGTGGATGAACTATATTAATATTTCCTTACTCCATTAACAACTTAAATATGAATTTGCATTTGCATACATTTGCTGAAACATATCTTTTTTTTTTTCAGGATTCGTTTGGAGGTCATTGACGATGATGTGTTTGAACCAGATGAGCACTTTTACATCCGATTGTCCTCATCCCAACCAACTGGCAGTCTCGGCAGTCCAGTTCTTGCCACCGTAATTATCCTGGATGATGATCACGGTGGATTGTTCAAATTTGAAGCCCAAAATCACGAACTGGTTGAGAGTGTTGGACAATATGACCTTAAAGTGGTCAGATGTTCCGGAGCCAGGGGGAAAGTAATTATTCCGTATTGGACAGAAGATGGTACGGCGAAGCAAGGGAAAGAATATGAAAAGCAGGAGGGTCAGTTGGTATTTGACAACAATGAATCTGAGTAAGTACATCATTTTTTATTTCAAAACATAAAAAATCTAAGACTAAGATAAATGTAAGATAGATAATTAAATCTAATAATTGATTCCATAATAATTGTCAATTATCCTTTATTTTCACAACTGTTTAAGGGTAATATTATGGGTTTTATATAAAATGAAATACCAAAATACACTAAACAACATCTGTTTATTTCAAACCATAAACATAAGCATTTTTGTTGAATAGAATTTTAAGATTAAGAGTTAAGTTACCCCAGTGGCTATAACTCTATTGCTTGATCATTTTTCTAACTAGGTATACATTGAAACCACTTATATATATATATTTTTACTTCAATACTTAGTCTAAACTTATTCTAAAATTTTTACTTGTTGTCTATTGTCTATAGGGTAAATACAGTCGACTACTAATTTTTAGTCTGATTTTTTGTAAACTGTTATCAAAGAGACCAATTGCAAGATTGTTAGTGTGAACTTCAAGCCGCTTTAGATTTTGTTACTACACTGCGACAATACTTATTTTTAACTATAGGGTATTATACAGTGCGTCCATAAAGTAACGCATAAATTCATTATTTCGTAAACCGACGACTTTAAGGAAAAATCACGAAACAGGTCATACTAGTGACGTCATCCAACAGGGCATGATGACGTAATCGATGATTTTTTAAAATAAGAATAGGGGTCATTTGAAATTTAGAATGTTTGTAATTTATTTAATTTAAAATTACTGTTATCAGAAAACAGGAAAAAAATGTTTAATTGGAAAATAAATATTGTTTTTCGCTTAAGTTCAATGTTAAAGCTGCCATCCACCTGCCTCTTGGCAGTTTAAACATTTCGTTTAAACGAAAGCCAATGTTTATTTTTCAAATTAATTTTTTTTCTTTTTTCTGACAGAAGTAAAATGTCTTTGGTATTAAATAAATTCATCTTTTTGTATCAATTAACTTAATTATAAACATTTTTTGAGACACTCTGTATAAATAATTATATTAATGTTTATATTAGTAAATAGATAATTGAATACCCTTTCAAATGAGCTATCACATGACCCCTAACATCATTGTAAAAAATCAGCAACTACGTCATCACGCCCAGATTGATGACGTCACTAGTATGATATACATATATACCAAAAAAAAATAGTAATTTAAAAATAAAAATCGACCTGTTTCGGGATTTTTTCTCAAAGTCACCGGTTTACGAAATAATGAATTTATGCGTTACTTTATGGACGCACTTTATAAATTGACATGCCAAAATACAGTAGAACCCTGATTATCCGTGCTCCACGGGACCGGATGTGGCACGGATAATTGAAAAGCACTATAATTACGTATATTTAACATATTCTAATTACGTATATAAACATATTATGTATACACATCCATATTATGTACCTACCATAAAAAGTTAACAGAAAAAATAAATCTTGTAAGTTCAAACTAACTTTGAAATCACATAAAAAATTAATAAAAATAGCATAAAAACAGTAGATATGTATTTCTAGGTAGATGTACTTTTAAAAAATAAGTCAGTCAGTTTGGGCTGTGTGAAAAGTCTTAGTAAGTAGTAAAAGTAATAGTATATTATTGGCAGCTTCATTATCTTCCTGATTAGTTACTCTTTTGAATGATACCGTCCCATCATTTTCTTCGTCTTGACTCTCATTATCGGTTGAATCAGTTTGAAAAGTTCTTTTATTTTCAAGTGTTCGTGAAAATATTTATTTTCTTAATGCACATTGGCCCAGAGATTGTTACGCTCTCCGATCTTTTCTGCAGAAACCACTTGGATGGAAAGGTTTCGCCGAATTATTGAAATCGTTTCAATGATTTCCGTGTAGATATGTTTTTAAAAGAGTCAGACTGAGATATAAAATGTTGTAAGTTCACTTTGTATTTATGATATGCCGTATTGTTTGCTTGCCAACTTCATAGATTCGTGATAATGATGTGACACGTTCATCATTTTCACTTCTACTTAAAATCTGCAGCTTTTGAACAATAATTGTTAACATGTTTCTTTGAGTCTACACTAGTTATTGCCAATTTGGAAACACTTGTTTAGAACAGTAGCGTCTTCAGTGTCAGCGGCAGATAACAAACCAATTATTTTTAAGAGCTCTGTTGCTATCAATATTGCATTTAGGGCAGTCAATGAGGTTATTTGGCCCCGAATTCCATCCTACTACATCGATTTACTTGATATTTTCACAATAAGTAAAGAACAGCTCAAGAAACAAAGTCTACCCTATGTCGATGTGCGCTTTTATCTTAGGGGTTGTTTCCACCCCTTCTCGAGGGTGTAAAATTTTTTGGTTAAAATAACCACGGAAGTGGCGAGAGAACCTAATTCTAAACAAAAACTGTTCAATAATTTTTTTTGAAAACTCAATAATTTTTGAGTTATTCCTGGTTGAAAATTGGCCGTTTTCATTGAAAAATGACACCTTTCCGGGCGGTTTTTTGCGAATACCTTAAAATCTATGCATCTAATGAAAAAAACTATACAAAACATTTTTGTAGCTTATAAAAAAACAAAGAGATTCCTTCCTTCATATATCTTCTAGTTATATTACAAAAAGAGATATGGTAGTTGAGAAGAGTTTGTTTTTTTGGTGCATGCTGAAATCGGTGTATGTATTCAACTTGAAATAAAAGAGAAACGGTCGATTTTTTTAGTGCTTGAAAAGACCTTTAGAATGAGCCACATTAAATGTCGATTACATTCAAAGTAAGCGAGATATTCTGCAAAAAAATTGATGACTAATGGAATTTAAAAAAAAATGTGAAGTGCATTTAACCCGTCATCCATCAGAATTTAAATGCATCGTTTTCCTTCTACAAAACTTTTTATTATAGTGTTATTTCAATGTTCAAAAAGTTGGACGGGTTTAAAAAGGATAGTTTTTGAAAAAAATAATATCAAATTATACAGCGCATTTTTAAATTTTTTTAAGAATCTTTCTTTTTCTCCATGTAACTCGAAAACGATAAGAGATACGAAAAAAAGGTACCACACAAAAATGTAGGATTTTGTTGAGTAAAAATTTTATTTTATGTTTCATTATTGTACCTCTTATCATTTTCAAGTTACTTGTAGAAAAAGAAGATTTTTAAGGAAATCTAAAAATGCGCTCTATAAATTGATCTTATTTTTTTTCCAAAACCATTCATTTTAAACCAGTCCAACTTTTTGAACCCGTCCATAATACTATAATAAAAGGTATTGTAGAAGTAAAATGATGCATTAAAATTCTGATGGATGAGAGGTTAAATATACTTCTCATTTTTTCTTAAAATACAATAATCATACATTTTTTTCAGCATATCTCGCTTAGTTTGAATGCAATATACCTTTAATATTGCTCATTAAAAATTTTAAAGATCTTTTTATGCACTACAAAAGGTGTTGGTAACATTATACACCTAAAATCGACCGTTTGTCTGTTATTTCAAGTTGAATACAACGATTTGAGTATGCACCAAAGAAACAAACTATTTTCACCTACCATATATCTTTTTATAATATAACTAAAAGATTTATGAGGGAACTAGTCTCTTTGGTTTTTTATAAGCTACAAAAATGTTTAATATAGTTTTTTAGTTAGATGCATGGTTTTTAAGATATTTGCAAAAAACCGTTCGAAAAGGTGTAATGTTTCAATGAAAATGGCCAATTTTCAACCACGAATAACTAAAAAAATATTGAGTTTTCAAAAAAAAAAATTATAGAACTGTTTTTGCTTACAATTAAGTTCTCTAGCCACTTCCATGGTTATGTTAACCAAGAAATTGTCTACCCCCGAGAAGGGGTGGGAACCACCACCAAGATAAAAGCACACATCGGCATAGGATAGACTTTGAATTAGGAGATAAGTAGAGGCTCTTCCCAAAATTTCATTAAAATCCATGAAGGAGGATAGAATTCGGAGGTAATATCCTATTTTTGCTCCCTTTGACTGGCGTAATTATGCATATCTCTTACGGCATATAGAATTTCCCTAGATAGACCTGGATCCCACGTACCAAAAAAAAGTTGATTAATAGTAAGCTGAAAATTTATTAATAGCTTAACGGTGTCTAGTCGGACAAACTTTGATGTATGGGAATACTGGAACAGGGGAAGTTTTAATAATTAAAATTACTATTGTGGAATTATGTTCCACGATTACTGTGGAACAGGTTAAAAATTTGGAACGTCAGACTACGAAAACGTTCCATGTATTTTGTCGGACAGAACTTCCAATTGATTTGTTACCATTTCATTAAACTCTCAGGCAAAAATCAGACTGGTGTTTATCACCAACTGGGCATATTAATGAGTGGAACACGAATGTCAAATGACAGGAATCATGTTGGTTAGTAATAGCAGTCTGATTTTTGCATGAGAGTTTAATGAAAGGGTAACAAATCAATTGGAGGTTCTGTCCGACAAAATATATGACACGTTTTCGTAATCTGACGTTCTAAATTTTTAAACTTTTCAGACAAATAATAATTTTAACTGTAAAGACAATTTTTACCAAATAAATAATTATTAATGAAATACAGGAAATATAACGTATTTCTGTTAAAAAGAATAGCAGCAATTAATCTCACGAACCTAACAAATCCTTATTGAAAAATAAATAAATAAATCTCCCCTATTGGCCGATGCCTATATTAATATAATACCAATCTATATAACAATGTAACAAATACCCATTCTGTCAGTATCAGCTTGAGGCTATGCTATATAAACCGCATATTATATTCCCTAACTATTCTAATCATCGATGTATAAATAATGTTATTGTGAAAATCCGTTTCAAGGGAATGCTCCATCAGTGATGTACCTATACATTTATAGGCTTGGATCCCGCGTACCAAAAAAAGTATATTAATAGCAAGCTGAAAATTTGTTAATAGCTTAACGGTGTCTAGTCGGACAAACTTTGATGTACGGGAACACTGGAATAGGGGAAGTTATAGAATAGAATAGAATAGAAATATGCTTTATTGTCATGAAAAATTGTACAATTTTATCGACAAAGCTTATAAAAGTTAAGAAAACAAAACAATAACAATCCAATTTACTAAGATTACATAAATCGTCAAATATTTAAAATAATAATAACAATAAAGAAGTTGACTACAAATGAAGGTGAATGAACACAAATAATCAATTGCAAAATTTAAAATAAATTGCAAATGTGCTACCAACGTCTACCTAGTAAAAAAAGTTTTAAAAGTTAAAATATAAAAGTTAAGCTGCTGCATATGACACCCAAATAAAGATAAAAAAAATAATAAAAATACTACTTGTGCAAAGGGTACTGTAATTTCTTAGTTATTGATTAAGAAAATCTTCTACTGAATAATATGGTCTTTCAGATAGGTAGGCTTTTGTCAGTTTACGGAATTTGGGGAAAGATGAAGCAGATTTAAGTTGTAGAGGGAGATGGTTGTAAAGTTTTTTGCGGAGTATAATATAGATTTCTTTACTAACTCCGAGGACGGTGTTGGCAAATAGACGTTAAACGTAGAATTTCTCGTGAAGTAGTCATTGTTAGGTCTTGGTGGAAAGACATGTATATGTTTACGAATTAAGCAAACAATTTATAAAATATACAAAGATGGAAGGGTTAAAATTCCGTGATCTTTGAAGTAACTTCTGCAATGTGTTGTTCTTCTGAGGCCAAACAGATATCTTATTGCTCTTTTTTGTAATTTGAAAATAACATCGAATTGGGCAGCTGTACCAGAACCCCAAAAAGGAAGACCATAACGAAGATGCGACTCTAACAAAGAAAAATATGTTATTTTGGAAGATTCTAGATTGAGTTCATTCGAAGCAGATCTTATAGCATAGCAAGCTGAAGATAGTTTCTTTCTTAACAAATCGATATGGAGGGACCATAAGGTTTGCTGTCTAAAAAAATACCAAGAAATTTTACAGAATCAACGGAACTGATCTGGTTGTTATTAAGAGGTAAGGGTTGAAGAGCTCCTTTATAAGACAATGCTAGTGTTTTATCTACGTTAAATGAGAGTAAATTAGAGTCAGACCAGGTTTTTATTGTAAGTAGATCAGAAGTTATAGTAGCATAAAGAGTTGCAATGTTTGAGTTGCTCCAAGTGATACTGGTATCATCAGCAAAAAGAAAGATTCTTCCATCAATTTTTAAACTAGTGATGTCATTAATAAAGATAAGGAAAAGTAGAGGACCCAATACTGAACCTTGAGGTACTCCACATACAATGTTTTTGAGACTAGAGTCTGTATCATTTGCTCTAACCAGTTGTTTCCTATCATCCAAGTAAGATTGGAACCAATCTAAAGAAATACCTCGAATTCCGTAGAAATTTAGTTTTTTTATCAAAATGTTGTGATTTACACAATCAAAAGCTTTGGCGTAGTCACAAAAAATTGTGGCAGTGTGAAGATTATTGTTCAGTGCTTGATAAACCTCATGTAGTACAGAAAACATGGCATCAGTGGTGCATTTATTATTTAAAAAGCCGAACTGATTTTGTGATAAAATGTTGTTTTCAACTAGAAAGGACATAAGTCGGGCTTTTATGAGTCTCTCAATAATTTTGGAGAGTACCGGCAGTAGTGCAATAGGTCTATAATTGCAGGTATTAGATATTTCACCACCCTTATGAAGAGGAATAATGATGGCTGTCTTCAGGCACTCTGGAAATTTACCTTTCTCAAAAGAATCATTAATTAGTGAGATGAGGACTTCTAACACATTTTCTGGAAGATTAGAAAAAATTTTATCGATAGACCATCAGTACTACAGGAAGATTTGCTGTTGATACTATTGATTGTTTGGATCAGTTCAGATTTATTGACTGGTTTTATAAAGAATGAATTCGATACCTGTTTTGAATTAGGGAGATAGGAAATGGGATCTTGTTGTGGCAAAATAGTTGATGTAATATTTTTACTCACATTAACAAAGTATTCATTTAGATTTTCAGGGTCTGGAAGGGAAACTGTTTGAGCAGTGTGGGTTTTATTCCGAAGATCGTTTATTATGGACCAAGTTTCTTTTACAACACTTTTAGAGATTCCCAGACGGTTTTGGTAGTAGACTTTTTTAGCTGATTTTATAAGTTTAAGATAGGTTTCCCTGTACTTGATGATATATTCAGTGATAGAGACGTTGGTAGTGAATTTCTTGATATAGAGAAGAGAACGCATATTGTTGGAAGATATTCGGATACCTTTAGTAGTCCAGGGTTTGCGATGTTTTGGCTTAATTGCAATTAAAGGAAATGCATTATTGAAGATACAGACAAGCTTATCTAAAAAATTACTGAAATTATTATCCACGTCCATAGCAGGAAAGCGCCACTCAGAGGTTAAGCATAAATTTTGGAATTTACGAAAGTTCCGGGTGGAAAAAATCCTGCCTAAACGTCGGGTTTTCGAGAAGGGTTTGTTGAAGATATTAAGCTTCGCATAAACTGCTTTATGATCAGATAATCCACTATTAATAATTGTAGAGTGGACATCAAGGGGTGAGAAATCTGAGAGAGTATAATCAATTATGGTAGGTGAAGTTTTTGTAATCCTTGTAGGAGAATCAACGTGCATTGTTAGACCATACGATTCAAATATGTTGACCAAGGATATTTGTGTAGCACAAGCAGCAGCATAATCAATGTTAAAGTCTCCGCATAAATTTTTTTTACTTTTATGGGGCAGGTCATCTAACAAATTTAGCAGGTTCTAAAAAAATAGTTCCACGGAAGAGTCAGGTGATCTATTAATGCAAATAATATAAAGATTAAGATTCTTATTGTAAACTAAGGAAAACTCAAAGAAGGCTTCTCTTAACAAAAAGTCATATTTTGTTACCAAAGAAAAATCATTACTGGTAGACAGAATTAGTGTCCCCCCATAAGCTGAGCTTGGACGATCATACCTAGCAATTGAGGTGTATTTATCTACAAAAAAGGCTCGTTGACTTCAAGCCAGTGCTCTGTAACCGCAACTACCGAGGGAAATCCTAATTCCTCTAGGAACAAAAATAATTCATCAGTTTTGCATTTTATAGAACGAATATTAATCAAAACCATGCTAAAGTTGTTATCATTAAAACAATTTGAGGATTCTAGTCCCTCAGAACACGTCGTAATGTTTAAAAATTTCGTTTTGAAGAGGCAGCGGAGAGGCATCAAGATCAGCTTCCACCTCATCTGGACCAATCCCATAGGCATTGTTAAATTCCAGCAGAATTCGTCGTAGATCTTCAGTCTTAGTGGGAAGTCCCTCGGAAGCCAAAAATTTTTATTTGTGGAACGCGATTTTAATTGTGGAACGTGTCATCGTGACAATTTTATGATTGTAAAAACTAGCAGCTTGTTTTTAAGTTTATTCAATAGGAAACTTTATATAGTATATGAAAAAATGTTTGTCCGACAAATATGTTGGACATTTTAATAAGTCCGACACGTAGAACATGTCAAATAACAGGAATCATGTTGGTTAGTAATAGCAGTCTGATTTTTGCATGAGAATTGAATGAAAGGGTAATAAATCAATTGGAAGTTCTGTTCGACGTTTCTATTTGACGTTTTCGTAATCTAAATGTCAGGAATAAAGTCTACCATACAAAAATGGTTGGAAATGCATAGTTGCATTTTAAAGTAATAAAATGCGTTCAAAAGTGCATAAACATGTCAAAATAATGTGTATTAAGGGCCAGATTTTGTTACTACGGGTTTTTTGGGGTCACTGCGTCATTCGTCGATCTTTCCCTTGCTATTTTTACTCTTCCTTTTACTTCTTTGTAAGTACTTTCTCTAATTTTTATTTTAGTTGGGAATAGGCGACAATTTTACTTTTAAATTAAGTTTCTTTGACGTTTCGATTTCCACTTCGGAAATCGTTATCCTTACATATTTCTAAGTATGAAAATAAATTCCATTAAGGTGCCATAAAAATAGCTTTAGAACAATATTAAAAAAAAAGAATGTGTGTGTACTTTGTACTCATTTAAGAAGTTATACTTCTATTATATGATTTCAAAGAAATAAATATACTTTAAACAGTTTATTTTAATTTTATTTAAATATTAAACTAATTTTAATGCTTACCACTTTCCAAAAATAAAAAAAAAGAATAGGAATGGTCCGGATTTGAAGCCAAGACCTCTCGATCTCTAGCCGAATGCTATACCAATAACGCTACGAGCTCTCTGTTTTTATAGTCTCGGACATAATGACAATTCACTGTAACAAACCGACGAAGTGAAGTATAATAAATATAAATGTTTTAATAATAGATACTTATCTTACACCCGAGGAAGACTAATCCAAAGACACCAAAAATTATAATAAATATATTTACTAAAAACACTAATATATTATTTTCACACCTTTTTTTTGCACTGCTATATTTATACATAACTTGAAAGATTTTGCAACTAACGCCATACTGTCTGTGTGCGCATGCGCGCAAAATAATGAAAATTCACTCCCAAACGCGCCTAAAGAAGTACAACTTCAATAATTTAGAAATCGTCGTCTTTCTGCTCTTCTTGAAAATACCTGTTTATATTTTAGATTGTAATAAATTTATTCTATATTTTACTTATTTTCAAAACCAGCAACCTCATCTCAAAACTTCTAAACTTAAATTCTTGCGTAGCCTGGTATATATTTAGACATAATTATTAGGTATATCATAAGCATATTAGACAGCATATTTAACCAGCTGTTAAAATTAACCATTAACCTTAGTGCTTTTTAGATTTTTAGATTTTTCTTCACGACTATTAATATTTGGGTTTAATCAATCTCTTTCGACGGTCGATCTCCGCCCCACGCCACGTTAGATATACTCACTTCGCGTGCTTAAAATTAGTTGTTTTTGTAGCCGCCCACTACTTGAACGGTGTATAATGCAAGCATAATACAAGTCGATGTATCGACTGCACTTGAACCGAATCGATAGTAAGTTTCGATTAGAAGAATTTCTACTGAAGGGAACGGTAATTTGCAAAATAAAACTGTATGTATACAGGGTGTTAGTAAATAAGTATGACAAACTTTAAGTGGTAATTCTACATGAAAAAATAATAGTTTGCTTTATAAACATATGTCCGCAAATGTTTCGTTTCCGAGATACGGGGTGTTGAAATTTTTATTTCAAACTGCCAATTTATTTATTGCTCTAAGACCGGTTGAGCTATGAAAATGAAATTTGGTGGGTATTAAGAAGTAGTTATTGCTCATTTTTGACATACAACTATGAATATTGCATCATTGGCGTGCCTACGGGTAATGGTCTGAATTTTTTTAAAGAAAATATAATACGCCACTGAGATATTTCAAACTAAAAGTTATTTTTAAATGCCATGTTTAATTTATGATAGGAATCCTTTCTTGAGTTTCTTTGATGTGGTGCACCGTTTTTATGCAAAGAAATAAAACATCTAGGCGCGTATTTTTCATTTCCTAATAAGAGTGCATTATCAAGAACTATTTAAATACTAAAACAAACAAATGAAATAGAGAATGCGGAAAAATCCCCTTACGAACAATTCACACATCCACTACTTCGGGCTGGGAAAAATTTTTTGAATAGAATCGAAGATCCAAACACCAGCTCTTAGAAATGTGTTTCGCCCTCTTCAACCTCTATGGGCTCATCGGTGAAAATGAGAGGTTGAATATCTTCAGACACATTCCAATCAAAAAACAACATTCGAGACCTAGACATAGCAGGAACGTAAATCTACGCCCAACCTGACAATGCCATTCTCAAGTTTTAATTCCCTAATTACTTTAGAGTAAGTAAGATAATGTTTATGAAAAAACAAAAGATGTAGATCTTTGAAACACACTCAGTGATCAAAAGATCCACAGGTACTGGTTTGGACGACCACTCGTACGAAAACAAACAAATGAAATAGAGAATGCGGAAAAATCCCCTTACGAACAATTCACACATCCACTATCTTATATTTATAATAGGATCTTCGATTCTATTCAAAAAAATTTTCCCAGCCCGAAGTAGTGGATGTGTGAATTGTTCGTAAGGGGATTTTTCCGCATTCTCTATTTCATTTGTTTGTTTTCGTACGAGTGGCCGTCCAAACCAGTACCTGTGGATCTTTTGATCACTGAGTGTGTTTCAAAGATCTACATCTTTTGTTTTTTCATAAACATTATCTTACTTACTCTAAAGTAATTAGGGAATTAAAACTTGAGAATGGCATTGTCAGGTTGGGCGTAGATTTACGTTCCTGCTATGTCTAGGTCTCGAATGTTGTTTTTTGATTGGAATTTGTCTGAAGATATTCAACCTCTCATCTTCACCGATGAGCCCATAGAGGTTGAAGAGGGCGAAACACATTTCTAAGAGCTGGTGTTTAAATCTTCGATTCTATTCAAAAAATTTTTCCCAGCCCGAAGTAGTGGATGTGTGAATTGTTCGTAAGGGGATTTTTCCGCATTCTTTATTTCATTTGTTTGTTTTCGTACGAGTGGTCGTCCAAACCAGTACCTGTGGATCTTTTGATCACTGAGTGTGTTTCAAAGATCTACATCTTTTGTTTTTTTATTTAAATACTAATCTAGAACAATAACAGAAAATATTACTAATACGATTTTAAATAGGTGCAAAGCTACAACAAATGTTCAAAACGACTTCACTTAGAAGTGACAGAAGAATTTTATATTCATCATTGGCGGCTGGCGCGCGTATGGGTAATGGTCTGAATTTTTTTTTTGAGAAAACAATTGTACACCACTGAGATATGTCAAAATAAAAATAATTTTTGAATTCCTCGTTCAATTTACGACAAAAATCTTTGTAGCCATTTTTTCATATGAGGCGCCGTTTTTATACAAAAAAATAAAGAATATTAACGTTTACAAAGTATTTGAAATAGGTATATAAATAATATATAGAATATTATATAGAAATAATACCTCGAATACTTTGTAAGCGTTATATTAAGATGTTTTATTTTTTGTATAAAAACTGCTCCTCATATTATGAAAAAAAGATAAGATATACTTTTTGTCACAAATTAAAGGAGGAATTGCTTGCTTGGTTATTGGCCCTGCTTTATGCAATTTGGCCAGCTCGATCAGGTTGGCGGTCTCGACGTTGACTGGCTCATGACCAGAGATGGGCATCGACACGTCGACTTTAATTGTCGACACAGACGTGTCGACAATGTCGAGAACGTGTCAACAATGTCGACAATGTCGACAATGTCAGCAACGTGTCCATAATGGAAAAAAGTGAGGTTATGTTATGAAATTATTCAGTTGTAAACTTTGAATGTGATCTGATCTGATCAGAATCAAAATGAGTGGCAGAAAACTGAACAAAAACTATGATATATTATCATTCAAAGTATTAAAGATAGAAGGAAAGCACGCGGCTAAATGTTGTGTATGTGGAAATGTGATAAAAAATACAGCTGCAGCAAGATTGCAAAGTCACAGGTAAGAAGAAATATTTTAATTAATTTTAGCTGGATAGCTATAGAGATTTATTCTCTGAAATTGATATTTGTATCGGCTGATAACTAACCCCGTCCCGTACTTTCATTTTAAGAAACGTCTGCAAGTTAGATCGTGGCAATGGTAATCAATTCAATAATGAAATGTCGCATGTTTCGATATACGAAAATACTGGCTCAGACACAGGTTTTACACCTACAGTTAATCCACAAGTGAGTATATAGGGCGTATGTTCTACTACATATTTAGCAGGGGCGGATCTAGAAAAAATTTTGGGGGGAACTTTTTGAAATTACATTTATCTATAATATAAAAATGAATCGTAAAATGTGTTCGGAGCCGCATAACTCAACAACGCATGGATCACCATTTCGGTAGTAGTATATTGGAGAAAACATGGCGGCAAAAACCGTATAGCCATCTAACGGCAAGAAGTGAAAATAACGCACTATATATTATTGTAGATTTCTTGATTACTATTTAATTCGAATTCGGAAGGGGACATAAATTGCATCAGTTTTCACCCCAGAATTTGTATTCTGAGGTTTTCACGTTGTTGCATCTCTATATACAGGGTGTCCCATTTAAAAAACACCAAGTTTAGTATTTTACGGCAAAAAACGGATTGGCCTATTGAATTAAGTACAAAACGCTGTATCTATGCCAACTTCTGTATACAGGGTGTCCGTAGATCCGCCCTTCATATTTAGTCACCTTAGAGTTTCTTTTTATTTTGAATTTTAGAATACAACGAACGGTAGTTACGAAGTTATGGAAGATGGTTCGCTAGCTATTGTGACTGGAACTTCACCTGAAAACATGCTAGATGGAATTATAGAAAATTCATTAGATACCGATGCCGCCTTATTGGAATTGGAAGAAAACAATGGTGTAGCAATTCAAGGCACTCATAGTATTGTTGAAAATATGATGTTATCAACTACTGATACTGAGAGTAGTAATTTGACTAACTTAAGTACTCCAACTTCCTCCAGCACAAGCTACACAAGCACGAATAAAAGAAATTTATTCGCTACATCTCAAGCTAGACCAGCCAAAAAATCAAAGAAAATCACCGACTATATGGACATATTACAAGAGTATGAAGAGGAGAAGATAAGCACTGCACTAGCCAAATTTATATTCGGCTGTAACTTACCATTTACTGTGGTAGAATCACCTCTCTTTAAAAATTTTATAAAAACGATCCGTCCTGCTTATTTAGACAAAATTCCTGGCCGGAAAAAACTTTGTACATCGCTTTTAAATAAGTGCTATGAAGACTGTATTGAGATTTCACGTAAAAAAGTGGAAACCGAGTCAGTCATTTTGTGTGACGGTTGGAAAAACTCATCTACTAATTCTAAAACGGTTGTGACAATGTTGCATAGTGCAGACGGAAAAAATGCCTTTCTTGATGCTTGGGATTTAACCACGGAGTCTGAGACTGGAGAAAAACTTGCCGAAATAATAACAGAATCTAAAAAAATTGCAAAAGAAAAATACGATGTAGATGCGTACGGTATAGTTTCGGATAATGCTAGTGCAATGATTAAAATGGGATCCCTCCTCAAGCACAACATGTGGCACTCTACGTGCAGTAGCCACACCGGCAACCTTTTAGCCAAAGACGTGCTGGATAAAAAGTTAGTCGACAATGTGGTCATTGTCCTCAAAGAATTTAAGCAACCAGATTTAGAAAAAATGATAGTTGATAAGGGAGGGCGCAGAATCAAATTGCCGGCTGAAACAAGGTGGTGCTCTTACCGAGATTCTTTCGAAAGTCTCCTAGAAAATCTGGTATATATGAAACAAGTAGCCGCTGTAACGAAAAAAAAAAAGATTAAGCCGAAAGTCAAGGAATTAATCTTCAACGATGAATTTGTGGATGAGATTCAACAGAACATAGAAATTTATGAACCCATTTGTAATCTGATCAATGTTTGTCAGAAATCTGACACATCTGTAGCAGATGCCGTTCATCTGTGGCTCAATTTGAATCTGCCAGATAACCTTAAAGAAAAATTGAAACACAGACAACAAATGGCGTTAAACGTGTACGCATTAACTGCGTACTATCTGCATCCGAAATATGAAAATTCCAAGCTTACGTCAGAGCACACTGGTATAATAACTCAGTTCTTACTCAGAAAGTTGTGCAATCAGGGCATAGAAGAATGGGACAAATTTAACACTAAATCGGGTAAGTCTTTCAGACAAAATTATCGCTCTTTTGATTTTTAATATATTAGGTTTACAATTTCAGGAATATTCTCAACACTTTGGGAAAAAGGAGTTGAAAAGCCTCTAGTATTTTGGCGAGTGGTCAAACTGGAATGCCCAATTCTTGCTAAAATGGCTCTCAGACTTCTAAAAATGCCAGCCTCCTCAGCTCAAATCGAGAGACTCTTTTCAAATTGGGGACACATTCACAGTCTGATAAGAAATAGATTAACGTTCACTAATTCCAAGAAATTGGTACATATTTATGTTTCATTAAAGGGAGAGTATCCTGATAAAAATAGTTATGACCTGGACGAGGAAGAAATTGTAGATATGGACGGGGAAAGTACAACTATTTGATGTATTATTGGTTAAATGTTTTCTTTGGTTAAAAATTAGCAAAACCGCAAAATGTTGTAATGTTTTTATTATGCAGTCTCTGCCAAAGCACGAAGAGATTCAACACTGTTTCAGTAATTATTATACTATAATTATTATAATAAAGAGTTAGTAAAATTTAAAAAAAAGTAAACGAAATGTTAGGAAACAAGGTAAGGTTTCAATATGTTTGATTGTGGTTTTGAATCTTACCTCGTTTACTGACGTTTAGGTTTACGTTTCTTTTTAATTTTTTTAAACCTTTCTGTAAATGTTACGAGTTTACGAGTAACGATAGAAAATTAAAAATCTATGAAAATTTGTTTTGCTGGTTTTTTCTGGTTTTGCATCTATATGGTAATATTTTAGATTCATTACATTGCATTACTTTATCATGAGGTTTGCACATAATAAATTGTCTCTATATGAATCTATTTAAAATTCATTTACACTTGAAAAACCTGCAATCAAACAATTATGGAATATCCTATGAATTTGACAATCGCAAGTTAATAGTGAGGTTAAAAGTTTCAAAAGTTTGAGATTATTTGGTCTCTTTGCAACTTGTTGAAACATTAATGCATACTTTTTCAATAAGTCAGCGCAGCCAGATTAACCTAAAATTTCAAATTAGTGCGCACGGAACGTCATTCTGATCGTTTGCTAATTGTCGACATACTCGACATTGTCGACATTGGCAACAACTTTAAATCACTCGACATCGACATGATTGTCGACATGTCGACAATCGAATTGTCGACATGACATTATCGACACCGCCCATCCCTGCTCATGACCATGTCGGGTCCACCGAATATGTCTACTTCTTGATTTTTTGAAGTAAATTGGCTATGGTGATAACTTTGACTAAATATTTACTTTTTGTACAAGGTACAATAACAAACACAATCTATTAGTAATAAGCATGAATTAGAAATAAGTTGTAGCTAGTTGAGCATTATAATTTTATTCTGTTTATGCTAAGAAACTTCATAATTGCTCTGATTGATTCTTCATCTATGTTATGTAAAATTGAATATATTGTTATCGGGGTTGGAAGTCCTTTATTGGCGAAAAATTGTAGATATCTTAGTTTGAAATGGAGTTCATAGAGCATTAAAAAAATATGTGATTAAGATTTTCTATGGACCCATATTCGCAATAGGGATTGTCTGTCAGGTTCATCCTATGCAAGTTTTCTTTTGTTAGACAGTGCCCTGTACGTAATCTAATTAATTGTAGTGATGTGTCTTCGATATATGAATGAAAGAATGGCAAACCATTTATTTTTAGGAAAGGTAGGTTGTACTTTTCGGTATTGATAGTCTTTGATTCTGATTAGGTTGTTACATTTATTTCTGAAATCATCATGCACTTTAGATTTAATGTCAGTATATATGTCTTGGGCATCTAGGGACATGGCCATTGGTATGTTCAAATTTCTTCCTATATTAGCTAGAGTGTCAGCTTCTTCGTTACCCGGGATATTTGAATGTCCTGGTATCCATGCTAATCTGATGTCAACGCCATTTTCAGTTGCATGAACTATAAGTCTTTTTGTTTCAATAGGCCAAAACTCTGATATATTTTTGACTGCACAACTGCTGATTTTTTCAATTGCACTGCTGGAATCCGAAAAAATAATTATTCTGAATAAGTTTTTCTCAAGTGCTAATTTAATTGCCTCATAGATTCCTATAATCTCCGCGTTACATATGGAGAGGTGATTTGGTAACTTTGAGCTATATTTGATGTTGATATCTGGTATACTGATTCCAATCGCTGTTGATCTTTCTTCGATGCATCAGTGAATATAAAGGTATGGGTTGCTTTATATTTTTCTGTGTTTATTAAAAATTGTTCTTTGATCATGGGATCATTTTTTTTAGATTCAATGGGACTGTCTTCATTATACTACACAGTGTATTATAAGGGACTTCATAGCAAGGGAAGTTGTTTGACTTATAAATGTCCTTGAGATATGGCATGAATTCAGCTAAACCTGCTATTCAATAGGGCGTATTGTCATCTCTCCAAAATGCTGGTCTATTTATTAATATTCTTCTGGTATTTGAAATTAATTTGGTTAGAGGGTGGTTTCTAACACATAATTTTCTTCAAGAACCCTATAGTTAATAGTTTCCTTCTTTGTTCTGGTTCTAGTAAGTTTGCCCCTGCTAATAGTTGACTTCATACAACCAACAGCAAAAAGGGCGTTGAAATAAAAAAAGCGTGTTGAAATAAAAATTTCAACACCCCGTATCTCGAAAACGAAGCATTTACGGACATATACACTCAACGAAAAAGGTACGTAATATCAATAAAAATGTTAATTCAGACAACGAACGCAATACTTAAAATTTGTCCAATTCTTGGTTTTATTGGGACAACAAAATGATGTTCATCAATTCATTATTTTCGTTCGTTGAGCCAATGTAACGTTTATTGAATGGATGAACATTCATTATGTATTCCATAATATCACTTTATATTGGTATTACTAACTCTGTTCACTGAGTCAACGAACACTATTTATTGATATTACGAACTCTGTTCACTGAGTCAACGAACACTATTTTTATTGAAACAACAACGTCGTTAATTGACAGACGAAGACTATTCGTTGTGTCAATAACAGTGTTATTTCTCCTAACGTATTTCGTTTATTTCTACAATTATTTCCGTTTTTTGTTACAATTAATTCCGTTCTATTCCCACAATAAATACAAGCAAGTTCTTCTTACAAGCAATTCTATTCATTCTTACAATCAGTTTCGTTCATTCCTACTATGAACGTATTTTAAATTAATAATTACTGAATGCAATAGCCCAATGTATGAGATTAATTGATTAATAATAATTTTTTAAATCCCCTTTTTTTTTGTCCTGAACCTAAAGGACTTTACACTGTGTGATTTTTCATATGATTTCACTTATACAGTGTACGGGAATAAGTGTTACACTCCCCCTCCCTTATTATTTATTTTTAGCACATAAGCAAAACGCTCGGACAGGTCGATTTTTAAAATAATCAAAGTATATTATAACATCAATGTTTCGAACTTTACACGATCCCTCGTCAGGTGACTTTTGACAGGTTGATTTTTTAAATGGGAAAGTACGTCATGTGACAGCTTATTTAAAAGCGTTTGAAATAGTGATTCCAAAAATTTTTAACACTTTAATCCTTTTTGAGAGCGCAGGTGCAAAATTTCGATCGAATTCTTTTTAAACGCATTCATTTTTTGGAATTTTGAGAAAACTAATAAGTATTTTTGAAAAATTTAAACGCAGAATAAAATATTACATTACTCCGAGGGCAGAAAGTCCCTTAGAATAAACAAAAAGTTTCTGTTGAATGGTATGTCTATTTGAAATTAAAAATCATAGAGGAAAGGATGCAAATATGGGCTACCCATTTTGTTTTTCTTTGTAAAAAAAGAATAAAAATTCTATTTTATTTCCAAAGGTACGTAAGAATACCTACATTTAGTTACTTATAACCTGCCCAAAGTCCAAATTGATTAAAAAATATACAACTGTTTTAAATGTACAAATAATGAAAAATTGTACTTTTGCGCCGTTTGAATAATGATCCTAAATATGGGCTACCCCGAAAAATGTGTCCTAAATTTGTGTGAAGTGAGATAAATGCGTGACAAATATATTTTAATATCTAAAATACAAAAAGTCCATTAAATAACTCATAGGCTAAAACTATTTGCAAAAGTCACACACATAGGTATTCTTCTTTTTCGGCCCCAGCGCACTCGTTATGTGCCTAAAAATGACACATGAAGCACTGGACCGATATTTCACCAAGATTATCCTCTGAAAAAAGTGCTTCGCAAAACATACACGTTACGTCAGCTGCGTCTTGTGGAGGCTGTGTAGAAGGAAACTCATTGTAATCGCTCTCATCATCTGCAGGCACATATTCCTCCTCATCCTCGCTACTAGAACCCGATTTCTTTTTTTGGTCCTTTGTGACTTTGGTAACCTGCTTACGTTTTCCTTTTTTTATTTCTTTTCCTTTCCTTTTTTCTTTGCATTTTCCTACTTCGTTTTGCCTACATTGCTACATTGTTCTAAATATGGGCCACTAGCCCATATTGTAAACACGCTTGCTTTGCACAACAAAAGAAGTTATGTCTAAAAGCAGACAATTTGAAGAAAACTCATTAGCATATATCAAAGACTAATACTAGAGCTTCAACGTGACACAGATGTTTTTTTAAAATTCGTGTTTATTTTTAAATACTGGAATTTATCAACTTACCCGAAAAAGTTTTGACACTCACACCAACCGACAAACAATTATTATAAACTGGGAAATATCTACCACAGTGGCGCCATCGCTACGGTGATAGTTTAACTTCGTCAAATACCGTTTGCAATAGTCAAAATGTAGAGATCTGCAACGAATAGCTGTGAAACCCACCTAGCCCATATTACAAGACCAGCCCATATTTGCAGCCTTTCCTCTACTAAATTTTCTCTTTTTCACCCCTGTGACTTATTAAAATAATCATTATAGAGATTCTCAAGGAATTCTGACCCTCGATAATACTGTAATATTTCATCATACAACATCTTTATAAGACCATGCAGAAAGCTGTACTACTCGCGACGGCCAAAACTGTACGAAACTTTTTGGGAGATACACCTGCATTCGAAGTCACCTAGGGCTCGATAACACGGAAAGAGTCCCACCAGAGCTCAATCCTTTTGATACCGTAGGTATCTGGGATGAGTCAATTTTCCCCTAAGAGGGAGTGTGAGCCGCATGGCTAAATCTGGATGAAGTGAATTATTGATAATAATAATGAAATAAAATATTAATGAAATGCTAAGCTTGATAATACATACAAAGATAAGAGGAGCAAGGAGTATAGGAAGGAGAGTGTCATAGTTGAAAAAATTAAGGACTGGTTTAGACGCAGTTTAATAGAAGCTTTCAGATCAGCGGTGGACAGAGTAAAGGAAGTGATGATTATATCCACCTCCGATTTGGAGACGGCATTTAAATTAGATATATTTAAATAAATCCTTGTTTTTCTTCTTCTTTTTCTATCCATATTCTTACGATTTTTCCATCTTCTGTGACGCATTCTTTTGGATGTTTATATTATCACTCCATCATTTTCTTACCCTTCTAGCATTTGGTGATTTATCTGATGTTAGTTGGTATAATGTAAATATTACCTACAGTGGCTGTCCCACTTCTCTCTTTATCTAGTATCTAGTTGTTTATGTTCTACAACCAAATTCTCTATTTTCTTATTTTTAGCTATTGCCATATTTATATTTTGCTTTCTTAATAAAATACTGGTTAGTGAGAACGAATGGTTTTTTAGTTATTACATAAAATCGATTTATTTTATTATATACTCTCGAAAGGAGCGGAAAGGAGGTTCGTATTGAAAATCATATAATAATATTGCTGTCAACCCGGATCCTTTCCCGGAGATTACGAAATGTATCGGGGAGCTTTTTTAATTTATAGCTTTCGATTTCGATTTGTAATTGAATTGAAATAATATGATTTTAACCATTCGTGTTTTTTTTTTAATTTCAATTTTCTTACTGCACATCTTTTAGTATGTTAATTTTTCTTAGATTTAAAATTTTCGGCTAGAGGCTCTCACTCAGTTGAAACTTGAGTTGAAAGTTAAGACACGTGTAGGGAAATGTTGGGAGACTTGTTAGCCCCCATTTTTAACACCAATAAAATACAAACTCAAAAAATATTGCAAATATAGACTTAATTTATATCAAACAGTCAAAAATTTTAGTCCTTGGCGCAGATAAATAACAGTGGATGTTATAAAGACTACAATAACGGCATCCTACGTTTGCCGTGATTGGTCGTTATCGTTATCTAAATTTCAATAATTTTGTTTTCACCCAATTTTGAAAAAATGTGAAAACTTTGAGTTATCCACGTCTGTCTGTCCGTCCGTCTGTCCATGAACACAACTCCTCCGTCATTATACCAGGTAGAATAACAAATGAGGTGTCAAATGAAAGCTTATAATCCAAGGATGGTACTAAAGTGATAAATTTGACCTAGGCTGTCTGTCCGTCTGTTCGTCCGACCGCGACTATAACTCCTCCGTCATTATATCAGGTATAATGACAAATGAGGTGTCAAATGAAAGCTTATAATCCAAGGATAGTACTAAAGGTGAGAAATTTGACCTAGGATGTCTGTCCGTCCGATAGCGAATATAAATCCTCCGTGATTATACCAGGTAAAATGACAAATGAGGTGTCAAATGAAAGCTTATAATCCAAAGATGCTACGAAAGGTGAGAAATTCGATCTAGGCTGTCTGTCCGTCTGTTCGTTTGACCGCGAATATAACTCCTCCGTCAATGTACCAGGTAGAATGAAAAATGAGGTGTCGAATGAAAGCTTATAACCCAAGGAAAATATTAAAGATAAAAAATTTGACATCGGACTTCCGGTTTTGGAGTTGCAACCGTAGGTTCTGTTTTATTTTTATTAAAATCACCAAAATAGTATAAGCGATATATCATTCGACGTGCCTTAGCAAGATGAGAGCAAATGTAAAATTGTGGTGAATTAATTGATTCTTCAGCATTATACTGTGCCTATACTGTCCTATTATTAAATCGTTTTTAACGCCAAATAACAAGATTGGAACCTATATTGAGAGGAAGACATTTATTTACAATAAGTAGCGAAGGCTTCTCGATCTCCTGCAATATGGAATAATTTACAATTTCATTTGGGAATAAAGTCACAATTTAAGGTTGAAATAAATTTATTTGACGTTTTGATTCTCACTTCAGAATAGTCATCAAAATCATATTTTGATACTAATAAGAACAAGGCAATTACAAAAACAAACCAATAGCGCTCAAAGAAATTAATGAAGATTTCCCTTCTCTGCCAAAAAAGGCCAGAGAAGAAAATAATGTGCTATCCAAGGCACAAAACATTCCAAGGTATAGAGTAGAGAAGAATTTCCTTCCCAACCAAATAAGAATAGGGAAAAACAGTAGAAACAAGGGAAAACGCTAGTAGCCCAATCACTGAAGAAAACAAAGAAGAAACCAATATCTTCTTCTTCTTAATGTGCCTATCCGTGACGAATGTTGGCGATCATTATGGCAATCTTCACTTTATCTGCAGCAACGCGGAAAAGCCGCACAGATGTTGTGTTGAACCAGGTTCTGAGGTTTTTTAACCAGGATGTTCTTCTTCTTCCTGGATTTGCTTTCCAAATATTTTTCCTTGCAGGATGACTTGGAGTAGGGCATATCTGGATTCATTTCGCATAATGTGTCCAAAGTATTCCAACTTTCGAGATTTTATGGTGGTTAGTACTTCTCGGTTCTTCCCCATTCTTCTAAGGACCTCCTCATTTGTGACCCGATCAGTCCATGGGATTTTAAGAATTTTCCGATATAGGCACATCTCAAATGCATCCAATTTTCGGCACATATCTTCGTTCAAGGTCCATGATTCAACACCATAAAAAAGGACAGAGAAGACGTAGCATCTCAGCATTCGTACTTTTATACCAAAAGAAATTTTGTGGCTCTTGAAAAAGGCCCCCATACGGTTGAATATTGATCTAGCTTTTCCGATGTGCGCTCTTATTTCTTGGTTCTTGGTCCATTCTTCATTTATTATGGTGCCGAGGTAGTTGTAGTGCCTCACTCTTTCTACAGGGGTTTAGTTGATATAGAGTTAACCTTCTGTTATCTTTTTCTTGCTGACGATCATAAGCTTTGTCTTCTTTACATTTATATTGAGTCCATATTGTTGACTGTAATACGTGATTTTGTCCATAAGGACTTGTAGGTCTTCTAGGTTGTCCGCAAATACTATGGTGTCATCTGCATGCCTGATGTTATTTAGGCGGTACCCGTTTAGTAGAATACCTTTTTCAGTTTCGTGCAAAGCTTCGATAAATATTCTTTCAGAGTAAAGATTGAAAATTAGGGGGGACAAAATGCAGCCTCGCCTCACTCCACGCATGATTTTCACATATTCGGTGTGTTCACCGAACAGACTGTTTGCAGTCTGATTCCAGTAAAGGTTTCTAACGATTAAAAATGAATAACCATTTTTAATTTCGTTGCAATACGAAACTACAGCCGCATCATTATTCCAGTTCAATCAGAGAGTGCAACAAGCACCTCTACCGGTTTCGAAACTTATTAGTCTCTCATTAGGAGGCACATATTCTGCTCTCTCTGACTCAACTAGGACAAAGCCCGGCGTGCAGTCACGGATTGCAACTAACGAAATGGCAAGGATGCCCTAGCGTTAACTGCTAGCAAAAAACTAAGTTTTCAATCTAATAGCACATAAAACAACATCCAAAAATGTTATTCTACATATACATCCTACCAGACTGAAAACAATGGAAACCTTCTCTGGTAACACCTCCGAGGCTTCTACAATTTGCAAGCCATACCGGATGCTGAGACTAAGGAAGATGAGGGAATTTTACAATTTATTATTCACGTCCCATTTGCACAGCGCGGTAAAGTTCCAATGAGAATGGCTCCCTTCGTACTCCAATCAGAGTAAACATGTAAATCAAAAATGAATAACCATTTTCAATTTCTTTGCAACACGAAACTACAGCCGTATCATTATTCCAGTTCAATTTCTTTTTTTTTGTTTCTAATTATTTTCAGATCTAGGTTGCTAATTCCTGCTTCTTTTAGTACATATTTGCATCATCTTGGCGTGTTGTACTCGATCAAACGCCTTCTCGTAATCAACCAGACATGCGTATACGTCACAATTATTGACGTCTCTGTATCCCTGGAATAAGACGTATTGAAAACAAAGCCTCTCTCGTACCAACAGCATTTATGAAGCCGAACTGGTTGGGAGAAATTTGACTCTCAAATAGCTTGTAAATTCTCATATGGATTACCTTTAGAAACAATTTTAGAAGATGACTCATCAGGCTTATCGTACGGTATTGGTAAACCAATATAAATAAGCCCAAAACAAAACCACCATTTATAAAACTACAATACTGTGACGATAATGTACTCTAATCGTCTAGATTGGCAACCGTAGTAGATAGTGGGCAAACTTTTTTTAGTAAGGGCCACAAAATGTTTTTGGTCTACTACCGAGGGCCGCAATATTTGTTACTTAAACATGTTTTCGAATTTTTAATTGTTTACTAATTTTGTTTAAGGGAGGGGTATGGTTTGAAATCATCATTTCAAGCACCTTTTTTGAATTTAGTTTGAAACTATGGTAGAATTATTTTATTTTTAAATTAAATGAACATATTCAATACAATTCAAAGAATATTAAAAAAAATTCAAGACCAAATATTGAAAAATAAGCCAACGGTGGCAAATTTTTGAAGACACCTAAAAAAATGGATTTTGCGGTGGACATCAGAACTCGTCATTGGATCATATGAAACAAAGAATTAAAAAATATTGTATTATCTTATGAGTCTCTCGAGCTAACTGTCGAGTTTTTTTAGGTTTGACGATTTTTGAGTTTTTGAAAGCACTCAAGTCAAAACAGCGAAATTTTTTGTAAAAAAGGTGAAAATTAAAATATTTTTTATTATTAACCAAAAAATAAGCATAAAACAAAAATTATCTCGACGGAGTTACCTCACAAAATGTCTAAAGAAAATATCTTATAAAATATCAATCTGTCAAGTAGCTTTTGAGTTAATACAACGTCCGCCTTTGAAAAAAGCAGTTTTGTGAAAAAGACGATTAGTTTTGACAACTTTTATTTTCAATTTCTTCTGTCGGTCAGATCGTAAAGTGATCACAACGGAATATGTTTTTGAATCGCAGAGTAATTTACAAAAGAAAAGGGAACAGATGTTGAGCGTTTCGCACTACGCTCAAGCTGCTGCAAAGCGATCGGAGGTAGCGATCGGAGGTAGGTATATTCAACATGCTGCATTTCTGGTAATTTTCCTAGGGCCAAACTAAAATTTTCAGAGTGTATTATTGAAGTTATGTAGGTACTTTCATATAAAATAAAAAAAATTGAAAATTTTCAAACCATACCCCGCCCCATTGTTCCACATTCCCACTTATTTAAGCATGGTATTTCTCGCGAATATAATTATACAGTGGGGACGTTCGAGTTGGAATAAATTCATTATCTCAAGAATAGTCGAATATGGAGGGAAATCCTGAGACAGGTCGATTTTTATTTTTAAATTATGACTTTTTGATACATCATACTAGCGACGTCATCCATCTGGGCGTGATGACGTAATCGATGATTTTTTTAAATGAGAGTAGGGGTTGTGTGATAGCTCATTTGAAAGGATATTTAATTCTCTATTCAGTAATATAGTAAAACATTAACATAATTATTTATAAAGGCTGTACAAAAAACTAGTTCACACAAAAAGAAGAATGTAAGCAATTTATTCAATTCAAAATACATTTTACTGCTGTCGTAAAAACAGGTTACAATGTTTATTTCACAAATAAACGTTGTTTTTCGCTTAAATTCAATATTAAAACTGCTAAGAGACAGGTAAGTGGCAGTTTTAACATTGAATTTAAGCGAAAAACAATTTATATTTCTCAAATAAATATTTCTTTCTGTTTTTATAAAATCACTCAAATGTATGTTGAAACAAATAAATTAAATACATTCTTCTTTTTGTTTCAATTAATTTAATTAAAAAAAATTCAGACACCCTGTATAAATAATTATGATAACGTTTATATTACTGCATAGAGAATTAAATAACCTTGCAAATGAGCTATCATACGACCCCTACTCTCATTTAAAAAAATCATCGATTACGTCATCACGCCCAGATGGATGACGTCACTAGTGTGATATATATGCCAAAAAGTCTTAATTTAAAAATAAAAATCGACCTGTCTCAGGATTTCTCTCCAAATTCTCCCCCTCTCGAGATAATGAATTTATTCCAACCCAAACGTCCTCACTGTATGTGTATGTGTATATATTTTTTATTTTATCTAAGAACCGATTTCTTTTTTCACTAAGCTATTTCCAAAGCTATTTCCTTGTGGCATCTTATGCAATTTACTACATATTTTATATGGAAATATGTAAGCCACAAATTTAAGTTTGAAATTAAATTTATTTGACGTTTCAATTCCCACTTCTGAAACCGTTATCAAAATACAAAACATTAATAAGTTAAGCATTTATTTAATTAGCTTAATTTGACTGTGCCAAATACCCAAATAATTGCCAGCGTTATGTTGAAAATTTGAGGATAAATCAACCACTGCGAAAGTGTTAATTAATAGCTGCATTATCTATCTATATTTGATTATCAATATTAGCAATAATTAAAAAGAATCTTGCAATTAGCAATAATGAAAATAATTCACGTCTTTTCCGCGGGCCGCAAAAAATGTCTAAAGGGCCGCATGCGGCCCGCGGGCCGCACTTTGCCCACCCCTGGCTAGAGTATGCCTATTTATTCATTGAATCATGTTCTTATACCGTCTTTCACAGTATAAAAGACCGTCATAGTATGTCTGACAGTATAACAAATCCATTAGGGATTTCTCTGTGCGTTGAACGAGGAGAACCATCGGAATATGTGAACTGAACGTGTTCCGAAGCCCGTCAATTTGGTGAGTTGAGCGACATCGATAAATTACTATGCTACCCAGCGACTATGAGAATTGAACGTTATCCTACTATCTGAAGCGTTGAGTTAGATACCTTCTTCCTTATAAACTTATTTTAAGTCGAGAAATAAATGCGACTCATAATTAATTCCCTCGGTCGTCGGTTTATGATTCATTTACCGAATATCGTCAAATAAATTATTGAATTTTGTTTTATTTAAGCAAATAATATAAGCAAATAATTGAAAAAGGGAAACAAATACCAATTTGCAATATTTCTTATACAAAATGTCGATTGTAGCCGAATAAAATGAATACAAAATGAGACAAAATGGAGTGCTTGGCCACCAGCATGGCGGTCCGTATAAATGGACCATTCGTTTTCACTTTTTTACATATGTAAATCAGAGAGGGGTTCGACAAACTCAATAATGTACCATTTTTAAAATTCAGAAAATCCACTACTATATCCAGGTTTTCTTTTAGGTGTTAATGGAAATAAAACGTCTATATAGTGGTAATATTACTTAGTATATTTTTATTTTATTATTTGAAAGGTATGTAAATAGAAATGAATTATTCATAAACCCAAGGGGTTCATTTGGATTTTTCGCTGCTGAAAAAATTATTGAATATTAACAAGGTTTAAAGAAATAAAAAGATTCTTAGAAGCATTATTATTTCAAGAGATATATCAGCATACAGTTTTTTTTTTAATCTGTGACAGGTTCTTGTCGAAGAAAAAACACTTGCCAATTTAATATTTGAATATACAAATAACGAACACAAAAATATCGAATATATACAACTATGGGCCATTCCACGAACATACGCCTGTTTTGGATTACTTCGACAACGAATATTTTACTGTACAACATAAGAAGTACGAAAGTAAATGGCGCTAATAATTATTCCAATAAACAACAACGTAATTTGCCATTTACTTTCGTTCTTCTTATTTTGCACAGTAAAATATTCGTTGTCGAAGTAATCCAAAACAGGCGTATGTTCGTGGAATAGGGTATATATATATATAAGTAGTACTAAATATAACTAAACAGTGAATAGTAAATCCTAATACACAGAGTATACGTGTAGATAGGCGCCCATACCCATGGGCAGAGGAACCCCCCCTAGCTTTTCGGGTGCTTTAAACTATATATTGTTATCCATAGTGTACAAAATGTAATGTACAAAATCTTCACCCCACCCCCCCCCCTGATAATTTTTATATCGGCGCCCATGTATGTGTATGATATTTGAGTTGATCTTATGAACTGAATATTATTATCCATATTTTGCTTAAGTTTTTAGTTTTTATGAAACATAGACATGAACTAAGGTCAGTAATTGATGACAAGGGGGTAGGACCATTATTGTATTTGAATTACATTATACTTTAATTTTGATAAAGTGTAAAAACTAAAACAATAAAGTTCTCGGGACTTGGCTGTATACCATGTAGTTAAAAAGCTCTAACATCGAAGTATAAAACTCTTAAGTAGTGTATAAATACTGGAGATATCATAGGCTAATGAAGGACAAGAACTTATCCAGAAATACAAAGCTGAAAATATTATACAGAGTTGCAATCAGACCTGTAGTTACGTATACCTCGTCCAATTTACTTACCGTTGCACGTCATCTGCGCCATAGCCTGTGACACGATACCAACACGAAATATCTAGGCGGTAGGTGTGTTCCCTTTTAGAATCATTTTGATTCACACAACAAATTCTGTTGTGCCAGAAACATACAGTTGAATACCCAATGGTTATAACAGGATGGGGTTACTTGTCATACCACCAGAGCATCCTTAGATCTGATTCGAGAAAATTTTGAAGACCGCGTAATTTCCCGAATTTTCCTTACCCTTCTCATTCACCTGATCTAACAACTATTGATGCTTACGTACGGGGTATGCTGAAACAAGCCGTTTTTACAGAAAACCCACCGGCAACTATTGATGAACTCCGTGAAAAAATTTTGACCTTTTTCAGAAGAATGCAGCAGCCTATTTTTAATAACATTCTAAGCAATCTTGTTAAGCGTTATGAGTAACGCTTGGAACGCAATGGCGAGCACTTTGAACACATGTCATTTTGTATAGAAGCAAAACTTAAAATTCGCATTATTTGAAATGTTGTTTTTTAATTTTTCATGTTTAATAAAGCTTTAGTTTTTCAGTGTCGTTTGTTTTGGCGCATATTATACAAAGCAGGTGTAGCCAGGTACGTATTTCAATTTTGAGTTGTTAATGATTTTTAAATAAAATTTTAAGCATTTTGAAAAGAACGTCATTTTTCTTGTCGTTCATTTAGAACAGAAGTCAGTGTAATAACTATAAATATGAGTGATATAGAAATGATTAGTGACGATGTCCTGTACATTTCTGCCACAATTTCAGGAAGTGAAGACGAGTCTGAACCTGAAAAACGTTCTGGTTATATTCATCTCACACACGATGCAAAGCAAATCTCAATAGTCCAGAAAGCCACTGCGCATCCGCTAGGAAAAATATTCTAACTCGGATTTTTGGCACAATATTATTCAAAAAGGACTCCTTTTAACAAATTTGCATGTTGCCAGGGCCAAAAGGTGGTCAAAAATTTTTTAAACGTTTTTTTTTTGTTTTTTTCCTAAAATTATTTTTTTGCATGGAACAAAGTCTTTTTTAGATTTTTTGGATCATTCCAAACAGAAAAGGTCTTTAGTGACTTTTCTCTAAAAATGATAGTTTTTGACATATAAGCGATTAAAAATTTAAAAATTGCGAAATCGGCCATTTTTAACCCTCAAAAACTATGTGAAAAAATTAAAATTTGAATATTGCCAAAGTAAGTAGATATTCTTTAAACATCGATTCATGAAATGCCGAAGAGTTTTTTGCAATACAATATTCAAAACTCCTTTGTTTTTTAATTGATAATCAAGCGTGCGAGACACTATTTTCCACCGACAGTATGGTGCAAATAAAAGGAATAAATTCGTTATTTCGTAAACCGGCGACTTTAAGGAAAAATCCCGAAACAGGTCGATTTGTATTTTTAAGTTACGATATTATGGCATACATGATATACTAGTGACGTCATCCATCTGGCCGTGATGACGTAATCGATGATTTTTTTAAATGAGAATAGGGGTCGTGTGCTAGCTCATTTGAAAGGTTCTTCAATTCTCTATTTAGTAATGTAAACATTTATATAATTATTTATACAGGGTGTCCTTCTTATTCTTTTTTATCAAATAATTTAATTTAATAAAAATTTTTTGGACACCCTGTATAAATAATTATGTAAATGTTTACACTACTGAATAGAGAATTGAAGAACCTTTTAAATGAGCTACCACACGACCCCTATTCTGATTTAAAAATAATCGATTACGTCATCACGCCCAGACATATGACGTCACTAGTATACCATACATGCCACAATATCATAACTTAAAAATAAAAATCGACCTGCTTCGGGTTTTTTTCTTAAAGTAGCCGGTTTACGAAATAACGAATTTATTCCTTTCATTTGCACCATACTGTATACACATGCAACGGTGGAAAATAGTGTCGCGCACGCGTGATTAGAAATTAAAAACAAAGAAGTTTTGAATATTATATTGCAAAAAACTCTTCGGGATTTCATCAATCGATGTTTAAAGAATATCAACCTACTTTGGCAACATTCAAATTTTCAGTTTTTCACATAGTTTTTGAGCGTTAAAAATTGCCGATTTCGCAATTTTTCAATTTTTAATCGCTTATATGTCAAAAACTATCATTTTTAGAGAAAAATCACTAAAGACCTTTTCTGTTTGGAATGATCCAAAAAACCTAAAAAAACTTTGTTCCATGCAAAAAAATAATTTTAGGAAAAAAACAAAAAAAAAACGTTTAAAAAATTTTTGACCACCTTTTGGTCCTGGCAACATTCAAATTTGTTAAAAGGAGTCCTTTTTGAGTAAGATTGTGCAAAAAATCCGAATTAGAATATTTTTCCTAGCGGATGCGCAGTGGCTTTCTGGACTACAAATACTTACAGTTCCAAAACATTATTAATAGAGTAGTTATATATTTAAACGATAGCGATTATAGTGATACTGATTTAAATGTAGACGATAGTTAAGTTTAAAATTATTTTTTTTTTTGTATTTTTTCACTATTTTAAATATATATTTTAATATAAGAGTACTACTTATATGAATTTTTTTATATTTAATTTTGATAAAATGTATCAGTATACAGTAAATGTATCAGGGCGTTTCAAAAAAAGGTAACCCCGTCTCTAGGGTAGGTAAACAACTGAAAAATAATTGGGGTTTGCTTAGTAAAAAATTTTTGTAACGCCATCCGTTTTCAAGATACAGGGCGTTAAAGAAAAAAAATTTACGCATTTTTGAAAATTGAAAAATTGAAACAAGTTTTAAAAACTCTAATTATTGTTGATTTATCGTCATAACAATCAATAAATGTCAGATTTCCATGGCACACTTGGAGAAAATAGAGGTATACCTATTAGAACTTTATCATTACTACCAGCATCAATTATTACTTCATAATTTTCAAATCAAAATATTCCGAAAACGGTACACAGTATCGAGTTTTACCAAGAGTACCTTTTTCGTGTAAAATTGAATGATGTTTAACTTTACTTGAAATTTTGATTAATAATTATACACTTAAAAAAGTTATATTGACTAATACTTAGTACGATCCGTGTAACTAGCGCCCTCTATGAGAATCAGATATAAAAACAAATTCATGGGATGTATCAGCTTCCAAAACATATTCGAATAAAATTTCATTACAATGTTGCCAGTAGTTTCGGCAAAATCGTAAAAAATGCGTAAAATTTTTTTTCCTTCAACGCCCTGTATCTTGAAAACGGATGGCGTTACAAAAATTTTTTACTAAGCAAACCCCAATTATTATTCAGTTTTTTACCTACCCTAGAGACAGGGTTACCTTTTTTTGAAACACCCTGTATAAGTCCGACCGTGTATACAACTATACCTAGAAGATTAACTCCGAAATATCTTGCAACGAATTTATATATCCATTGTTTCGTTTTGGGGCTATCTTGCAAGTACATAAGTTCACTGATGATGGACTGATAAGTTCGAAAACATTCATTCTGAATAAATTTATGTAATCCATTTGGATTTTTATGGTGTTTATTTAAATTATACCTATTAGGAGTTTTTTTACTTCAATGTTAAAGTGTAAAAGTTCAAAGTATATATTTCAAAACAAACTCTATTAATGCGTCACTAATTTTGACGTCAAATAAGATTTTAAGGATCAACTATTTTTCAATGGGAAATAAGCCACAATTTTACCAAAAAAAAATGATTTTATTAACGTTTCGACATAGTTTCAGAACAACATTAAGATTTTAAGGATGTCGCGAATCATGGTATGACATTGACGCATGAAAATAATCGAAAATACAGGAAAAATATGTCACTCTTTAATCGAAAAACTGACCTGTCGCTAGATTTTTCAAAAATGTTGTCGCAGTTCTTGATAATGTATCTGTTTTGTTTTTGTCCGGCTGCCCGGTATATTTGTATATTCTTATTATTTATTTTTGCCACAAAATTCATTTTGCTCAATATTACAATCCCATCAAATCGAAGTGATAATTTATTTACTTATTGTACGATGAAAAGAACACAAAAGATTAATTTATGATGGCGGATTAAGCGTCAAGTGAATTATTATCAACAGAACGCTTACAATGGAACGTTCCTAGTAGCCATTATGTATTGTTTCCATCAGAACTCTCCTTTTAATTGCATTGCATGTTTAATTGTAAAATTGATTGTTTTCTTTTCGAATAATATTTATACATAGAGAGTGACGGTATTTCTTTGTATCTCTGAAATCTAACATTTTTATTTTCAACGAAAACTTTTCGTTTATAAATTTGCAAAAGTCTGTGTGTTATTGCGTTGCCGCTCCTGCAATAGTTAGAGCAGATGTATCGATGGATTCATATGGAGTTTTGTCTTCTGAATCCAAATCTGAAAACGGCATTTCGATATTTCTAACCGTCTTCGAGATAATCTACCTCAAAAACTAAAATGTGACGTCACAATCCGGTTATTTCCTACCAGGCACTAAACGTCAGCTGAAATCTTTGATTAGGAAGTAGGCTACTTTTTTAATCTGAATTTGTTAAGCAAAGCAAATGTTATTATTTACATTTGAGTTTAATACTTCGTGAATGTCAAACTAAATTTTAAATTATTTAGCTATTAATAAAATATAAATGCCATTTTATAGTGAATTTAATTATTATATAAAATAGTATGTGTAATAAATGTATAAAAATACAATTTGAATATATTTTGAAAGCAATCATGTATTAACTTTCAAAAGGTTTGTACGAGTAAGTGTACGGCCTCCCCTTTAATGATAAATAGACTGTTCCATAAGTATCTACTACTACAGTTCATCAGTAAAAAGTATCTTTATGTATTATATATTATGTATTTCACAATATTTGAAAATTGTTCTTAAAATGTTGTTTGGAATAAAAAATTATAATATTTGACGAATTTTCTCAAATTAAGGATACCATATATCATTTTCATTTATAAATCTTGTATTTTTAATTCGACGAAGAAAAGTTATTCTTCATAAAAAGCTCTTCTTGGTCTAAGATTTATGATGCAACTATCAGGAATCAAATTTTATTAATTTTGTACGAGGTATATAAAAAATATGAATTTCGAGTAAAGCATCTTTATACACTGCGCGTCATAAAAACGGGCACCCCAAAAAATGGGTCATGTTTGATGTCAAGTGTCTCCTAAACCTGTCGTCCGATTTAAGTAATTTTTTCAATATGTTTATTCTTTAACAATATCGCTGCAATAATATTGCTGCTAAACACGTAAATTTTGATTGTATACCGGGTGTACGAATCAAACTGTGTTTTTTCCTCAAAGTTTGCAACACCCTGTGGCATATTCTAGCATTTATAAAATACTGAAATTAAAATACAACTATAGCCTCAGGTGCTCTTAAAATTCTGTTTATTGATACATTCGCTTATATTGGATGATACAAAAGTTAGGTGCTTTAACAACAAGCCATGTTCTTCATCAGTACAGGGTGTTTCTAAATAAGTACGACAAACTTTAAGGGGTAATTCTGCATGAAAAAATAATGACCATTTGCTTTATAAACATATGTCCGCAAGTGCTTCGCCTCTGAGATACAGGATGTTGAATTTTTTCTTACAAACCTACTATTAATTTATTGCATTAAAACCGGTTGAGATATGCAAATGAAATTTGGTGGATTTTAAGAAATAGTTATTGCGCATTTTTTGACATGCAATTAAGAATTTTATATTCACGTATGCACGCCAATGGTGAATATAAAATTTTTAATTGTATGTCAAAAAATGTGCAATAACTACGTCATGAAACCCACCAAATTTTATTTGCATATCTCAACCAATTTTTAAGCAATAAATAAATCGTCAGTTTGTAAGAAAAAATTCAACATCCCGTATCTCGGCAACGAAGCATTTGCGGGCATACGATTGTAGAGCAAACTGTCATTATTTTTTAATGCAGAATTACCCCTTAAAGTTTGTCGCACTGGTTCTCGCATTTAGAAACACTCTGTACTGATAAAGACCATGCCTAATTATTAAAGTACCTAATAACTTTTGTACTATCCAACATAAGCGAATGAATCATGAAAGAGAATGTTAAGAAAACCTGAGGCTATTGTAGGGCTTTAATTTCAGTGTATTATAAATACTAGAATATTTCACAGGGTGTTGCAAACTTTAAGGAAAAAACACAGTTTGATTGGTACACCCGGTAGGTATATAATGAAAATTTACCTGTTTAGCAACAACATTATTACCATATACAGCGATACTATTAAAGAATTAAGCTATAAGATATTGAAAAAATTAATTAAAGCGGACCACAGGTTTACGAGATACGAGACATGAAAAATTACCCATTTTTGGGGTGCCCGTTTTCTATGACGCGGAGTGTAGTTCACAACATTTAAATTGGAATGATTATTTGCACATTAAAACATAATTTTTAATTCTAAACAACTTTTCGTAATAGCAATTTTCCATATTATGAATTTAAATACGTATATAAACAAAGTTTTCGTTATGATAATGCTCACAGTTTCAGCTTGTTTATAATATACTCTCTTTCATGTGTGCGTTTTTTAAATAATGATGTTAGTTTTTTTCTATGTTCAAGTGTTTTATCGATTTTGCTAATTTTTTTCCAAAGCCATAACTTTAGAACCACCCTGTATATTTTTTAATATTCGGTACACATATGTCTCATTCAAAACCCAAACGACCGACATACTAATCACAAGAAAAATCCAGGTCCGGATTAACAAACAATTATAAAGTAATTGTGACCTTAAAACAACACCCTGTATATTGAAATTTTGAAAATCTGTTTGCCTATTTGAAAAGAGCACAAAAAACTAAGTCTAATGGTTCGCTTCGATTTACGGCCAGACAATTTTTTGACTTTAATTGTGAAATTACATATATTGAATTTTTTAAGAACTCAACATTAAAAGCAGGTATTATTAACTTATAATTATAAATTATTAAAGTTATTGAATAAATGCTATTTTAAAATGAATCAATACTTATTTTACACATTGGAAAGACCCAATTATTATTCACAAGAAAAATCCAGGTCCGGATTAACAAAAAAACATAAAGTAATTGTGACCTTGAAACAACACCCTGTATAATGACATTTTCAACATTTGTTTCCACATTTGAAAAGACCACAAAAATCCGAGTTTATCGGTTCACTTTGATTTTTTGTGCAAAAATTGATAAACTTTAATTTTGAAATTAAATAAATTCAACTTTTTAAGAACCCTGAAATTAATAAGCAGGTTTTTACAGTTATTATTTACTGCGTTAAAAGAACTCACTTACTAATCAAAAGAAAACTCCAGGTCCGTATTAACAACAAAATACAAAGTAATTGTGACCTTGAAAAAACACCCTGTATATTGAAATTTTTAAAATACGTTTGCACACCTGAAGAGAGCACGAAAAACTAAGTTTAATGTCCCGCTTTAATTTTTTGTGCAGACAATTTAATGACATTACTTTTGAAATTATATCGAAATTTTTATTATGAGTTCCCAGAGTTCTTAAAAATTTCGACATAATTTCAAAATTAAATGCATTAAATTGTCTAGCCAAAAAATTGAAGCGAACGATTAAACTTAGTTTGTTGTGCTCTTTTCATACCTATATGCAAACGGATTTTGAAAATTTCAATATACAGGGTGTCAAGGTTACAATTACTTTATATTGTTTTGTTAATCCGGACCTGGATTTTTGTTGTAATTTGTAAGTGGGTCGTTCGAATGTCGTAAATAAGTATTATTAATTTTTAAAATTGGTATAGTAATTATAAGTTTTTTAATAATTTATTGTTAAAAGTGCTTTAAAAATCTGCTTTTTAATTTCAGTGTTCTTAAAAGTATCAATATATTTAATTTCAAAATTAAAGTCATTAAATTTCCTTCACAAAAAATTAAGGCAAACCGATAACTCAGACTTTTGCGGTCTTTTCAAATGTGCAAAAAATATTTGGAAAATTTCAATATACAGGGTGTTGTTTCAAGATCACAATTACTTTATCTTTTTTGTTAATCCGGACCTGGAATTTTCTTGTGATTAATAATTGGGTCGTTCCAATGTGGTAAATAAGTATTGATTAATTTTAAAATGAGTATTTATTCAATAGCTTTAATAATTTATAATTAAAGGGTAATAATACCTGCTTTTTAATGTCAGAGTTCTTAAAAAATTCAATATAATTTCAAAATTAAAGTCATAAAATTGTCTGGCCGAAAAATTGAAGCGAACGACTAGACTTAGTTTTTTGTGCTCTTTTCAAATATGCAAACAGATTTTCAGAATTTCAACATACAGGGTGTTGTTTTAAGGTCACAATTACTTTAAACTTTTTTGTTAATTCGGACCTGAATTTTTCTTGTGATTAGTATGTCGGTCATTTGGGTTTTGGATGAGATACATGTGTACCAAATAACAAAAAAATATACAGGGTGGTTCTAAAGTTATGGCTTAGGAAAGAAATTGGCAAAATCGATAAAACACCCTGTAACTCGGTTATAAAAGTCGGTAGAGCAAAAACTGTAGTATATCTAGAACCGCCTCGGTGTCCTCTATTCACAATTAAAGTATTTCCGTTTTCCAATGAAACACCCTGTATACAATAGTTGATGACATAAAAACAAAAGAACTACTATGGTACGGAAATGTACAGAGAATGCGAGATTATAGGATCCCTAAACAGATTTTGGTGTGGACACCACAAGAGAGAAGGAAAAGAGGAAGGCGGGGAAGGAGCTGAAGGGAGGGAATTGAAAAAGAACTAGAGAAAAGAGAAATCCCTCCAGGTCTTTGGTTATACAGAGAAGAATGGCGGTTAGAAGTCGGAGAACGCTGTAAACCGATCGTAGTAAGTTTTTTCGTTTTCTTTAGGTTCCATCTCCTCGTCGCAGGATGTAAATCAATATTGCGAATTAAACTTTACTTACCGCTGTGCTTTCCTCTCTTCTCCAATGGCGCTAGAGCCCAATTCCAGCTTTGGCATCCTCCAAACTATGCCTCCAACTTTGCCGGTCCCGCGTCTTCTTCTCCAAGTTCTCACATCTAGCAAATCTTTTGCGGACCACTTCGTCCTCCTACCTTTTCCGTGGCCTTCTCTTTGGTTCTGAGCGATGAATTTTACTATCTAGGGCTCTTTTCGGCGATCTTTCAGTTTTCATTCCCACTACATGACTAGAGTTTCACGATACGATACAATATCGATACTTTTTAAGTATTCAGTATTGTATTGGTTATGCCAATGGGTGCGTTCACCAGACCAGTGCGCTACGTCAGCGCTCTGCAACTGTTTAAGATTTTTCTGGTGAAAGTCATGTCAATTTAGGCTAAACTTCAACGTGTTGATGAAGCGGTCGCCATTTTATTGAACGTAGTATTTGTATCGCTTCAATATTGAACGTGTTTAAGAAATATGTATATTGTAATGGCGCGATTATTTGAATATATTTATTTTACAATGGTTTTAATTATAAAGTAATTGAAACTTAGGAGAAACATAATTGTATATGCTCACGAAATTGTAAATCTGTGTATTAAGGAACAATATTTTCAACTTAATTCATATTTACGTGATAATTATTATTTATTTATGGTGGGTCATCCAATGGTTCTGCTCTGCCAAGTCCAGCACAGCCAGCAGCACCAAAAATTAGTTCTTGTTCATTTCATTATCAAACATCAATAAAGGTAGTATATTATCCATTTTTGAATTAAATTTGTTTAAGATACGTCCAATTTATCGTTGAAGGATAAGTATAATAAATCAACAAAAACAACGAATCTCGTTTTAGGTTAGGTTCATACATAGAACAGGTGGGAACACAAAAAAAACCAACTGCCAACTATTAAAGTGTCAAACGGAAAAATACCATCCACCAGACTAAACGTAGTTTTAAAGCGCTGCAACATAGCTGTTTAGTTGAAACTTAAACCGATTATTTCTGGTGAACGCAGCCAATGAAGTATCGTATCAAGTATCGATATCGGCAATACTTTCTTATAAAAATATCGTATTGATATTGATTTCGATACGATATCGATACAATACTCGATAAAATATCGACATAAAAAAGAATTATTAAAAATAATAATATTTTGCCAATGTTTTGCCAAGCATGCCTACTTTTACATACCTACTTGGCAAATGGACATTGGAAAAATATTATGAATTTTTCTTATAACTTATAGATTCTTATAAAAATTGAATATGGCTGAATGCTTCTTTAAAAATCGACTAATACTTACTATAATTCTGTATTGTTTAATCTTTAAACCCTACCCGGGGTACTGGAGTACCCCAAGCAAAATTAATTTTATTATGATTCTTGGAATTTTAAAGATTCAGCGCCGACCCTCCAACTACCTTCCTAAAATGCTATCAGGCTAGGCATAGTGTATGTTGTATGTTTCGTTCAGTTGCTTCCGATACGCTATGCTACATAGACGTGTTGGGGTACAGTAGTAGGTACTTGGCTTGGCCAACTTTAATAGTTTATTTTCCGGAAGGTATAAAGGGTATTTTGAAGGAAAGTGGACCCAATGAAATTCAAAAAGAAACTGAAAATAAGAGACGAACGAGGTGCAATGTGTGCAAAAAATTCATCTGTGCAGAACATCAAATTAAAGTTTGTTTAGGATATTCTGAGAAACAATAATGTTGGTTATTAGCATGTATTGAGCGAAACAATTAATAAAAAAAATCAAAACAAGCAATAAACATATTACAACACCTGCTAGTACCTTCCGATAGCTTCTATTGATAGAAATGAATGGAAATTCTCATAGGTGCAATAAACATATTACTAATACACACATGTTCAAATCAATTGGTGGTTAAATACCTCAAAACGATAACAGGATAAATAATATAGGTAACAACAAAGTATAAGGTAAAAATACAAGGTACTTACAATCGTCAATCAGGACGCGTCGACGCAGTCACTATTTTACGTCTTTTCGCGTGGGCCGTCTCAATGTTTCTCATCCGGGGAAGAATTCTTTGGACCGCAAGTGGTTGAAAAACGTCTCTTTCTTCGTCACAGGTGGATTTCGAAAAAATGCGAGCGAGACACAACACGTGCGTCGACAAGGGTAAAAGAAAATGATTTCGAACTATTTACACAACAAATCAATTGCATGGAATTTCCAACAAATAATGTTCACATAGAGTTATTAAAATTCGCTAGTTCTATTTGTGTTAAAAAGTTGTTTTTAATAAATTCATTCAAACATTACTTTTTGACTTATTTTTTAATAGGGTACTAGTATACCCCAGGGTAGTGTAAGTGTAATTTTAAATATGGGTAGAGTTTAAAATTTAAAAACTACTTTTGAAAATATAGATAGGGAAATCCCCGTAGATTCGGAATAAATCGCAATTCAGTATTTGTTGAAAATTATTTTTGCGTCATCACTCACTTCCATAATATTGCCACAAATGCCACATGATATAAACAGTGTAATCATTGCAGTCATTTACGCACTCTTAAGAGTTTCAAGTTCAGGCTCTCGAGTGTAAAATATAACAGCTTGGGTTGCAGATCACTTATACTTTTATATAAATAATTATGATCTAAATACTTATTCCATAAAATATAATCAAACAACTGTAGTGTTTTATTTTTTCTCGATATTAAGAGTATTGTATTGATTTCATATAATGAGTATCGTATCGACATTAATATTGCTAAGGTATATATTGTATCGGTTCTATGGTCGTCTAGAAAAAACTGTTCGCGCTATTCCGAATCGTGAACTCGTCATAATTTTAGGAGATTTTAACGCCAAAGTGGGGTCATCTAATGAAAATATTGAAGGAGTGCTGGGCAAAAATGGACTGGGACAGAGAAATGAGAATGGCGACCGTCTAGTGGAGTTCTGTGTAGAACAACATCTTACAATTACAAACACGTTATATCAACATCGTCCACGGAGATTATACACATGGCGCAGCCCAGATGGACGAACAAGGAATCAAATAGACTACATCCTAATAAGATCGAGATGGAAGTCGTCGTCCATCAACTGTAAAACATTTCCTGGCGCAGACTGTGGAAGCGATCATCAACTCCTGGTATTGAACGTTCGACTTCGTTTCAAAGTCCCCAAAAGAACACCCCAGAGAAAAGTCATGTCTCTAAGTCCATCAAAAATCAATGACCTCCAACAAAACCTAGAAAATGCTCTTTCTTTAGACCAAGTAGATAGTGAGCCTGAGAGCACTTGGATCTATCTCAAAGATAAGGTAATCGAGGCTGCAAAAGACTGTGAGGCAGTGGTTGCCACTGGCCGTAAGTCATGGATATCCGATAATACGTGGACTGTGATTCAACGCAGAAAAGAACATAAAACTAGATACGGAACAAACGATGAATACAGAGCGTTATCGAGAGAAATCAGAAAACAGTGCCGCAAAGATAAAGCTGATTACATCTCTCAAATATGCAGAGATATAGAGGAACATGGCTGTCGAAATGAACCGAGGGACTTATTCCAGAAGATCAAACTCCTTACCAGAGAATTTAAACCTCAAACGTGGTCTGTAATAGATAAGGAAGGTAATTTAAAGACCGATACTGATGAAATATTGGAAACATGGCGAAACTACGGTGGCGAGCTATATAAAAATAACGAGGTGTCAGCAGAAAATCAGTGGCCTTCTGACTACCCTAGAGAACCTACTGTCTTACTCGCTGAAGTCAAAGATGCAATTAAATCACCAAAGAGAAATAAATCCCCAGGCATTGATTCAATACCATGTGAAATACTACAGTTACTAGGTGACAAAGGATTACATATCATCCATTCTATCTGTGTCGCTGTTTGGAATTCAGGTAAATGGCCATCTGATTGGTGTACCTCAATTTATATCCCACTACACAAAAAAGGAACTACTACCAGATGTGAAAACTACCGCACACTGTCACTAATAATACATGCTAGTAAAATCTTGTTGCATATCATCAAAAACAGATTAAAAACCTCTCTACATTACCAAATACCTCAGGAACAAGCGGAGTTTGTAAAGAGTAAAGGTACAAGGGAACAAATCCTGAACCTGAGACAACTCATTGAAAAGTCTAGAGAATTTCAAGTACCTATGATTATATGCTTCGTTGACTGCCAAAAGGCATTTGATTGTGTAAGCTGGATAAATCTGTGGTCAATTTTAATAGAAATGGGCGCACCAATGCACCTGGTGACACTTATTAAAAATCTGTACCAGTCTAATATAGCGACAGTACGACTAGATCAGAAGTTCTCAAACCAATTCAAGACCGAGAGAGGTGTTAGACAAGGATGCGTGTTGTCACCTGACTTATTTAACATTTATGGTGAACATGTCATGAGGATGGTTTTAGAAGGATGGGCCGGTGGAGTAACAGTACCTGGTAGAAAAATCTCCAATTTAAGATTTGCTGATGACACTACACTTATAGCAGCAAATGAGCAAGAAATGTTTGATCTTCTGCGAAAAGTTGAGTACGAAAGCAATAAAGTTGGTCTGAAAATCAATAAAGCTAAGACAAAAATAATGGTGGTCGACAGATTTGACACTATTCAACTGACTAACATATTACAGGAATACCAGATAGTAAACACATTTGTCTATCTCGGGTCTAGTATAACTAACGATGGTAACTGTGAAGCAGAAGTTTGGAGACGTATTGGTATGGCAAAAAATGCGATGAGTCGCCTAATAGTATAGTATAGTTGATCCAAAAGATGGCATAACCCAGACATCCAAAGTGAAAGTTATCCTTCAACACCAAATTGTTCTATGTGGTCCACACAATGTCCAGAAAAAAGTCACACCATTTTGAGCGTCGGGTTTGGGGGGGAGAGGGGGGAGAAATCGGTAAATTCGTATTTTTTAAGTTTTTCGCCAATATTTCTAAATCTATGCGGTTTAGCACGAACAACCTTCTATACAAAATTGTTCTACATTAAATTTTAAATAAAAAAGGCCCTATGCATCATTTTTCTAAAATGAATGGTTCCAAAGTTACGGAGGTAGTATAGTATAACTGGTCCAAAAAAAGGCCTAACCCAAACATCCAAAGTAAAAATTTTCCTCCAACACCAAAATGTTCTATATGGTCCACATATTGTTCAATAAAAAGTTACACCATTTTGAGCGTCCGGTTTGGGAGGGAGATAGGAGAGAAGCCGGTAAATTAGTAGTTGTTTTAGGTTTTTCGTCAATATTTCTAAAACTATGCTTTAGCGTAAACAATGGTATATACAAAAATGTTCTACATGAAATTTAAAACAAAAAATGTTGTATACATAATTGTTATAAAATCAACGGTTCCAGAGTTACAGAGAGTGTAAGTCGAGGTTTTCGATACTTTTTATACTTTTTTGGGCAATATTTATGATATAACTATACCAAAAACCCAGACATCCAAAGTGAAAGTTATCCTCCAACACCAAATTGTTCTATATGGTCCACATAATGTTCAGAAAAAAGTCACAACATTTTGAGCGTCGGGTTTGGGGGGGGGGGGGGGGAGAGGGGGGAGAAGTCGGTTAATATAGAAAGTATCGAAAACCTCCAGTTTTCACCCCCCGTAACTCTGGAACCGTTGAGTTTATAACAATTATGTATAGAACCTTTTTTGTTTTAAATTTTATGTAGAACATTTTTTTATAGAACATTCCTTACGCTAAAGCATAGTTTTAGAAATATTGACGAAAAACGTAAAAAACTACTAATTTACCGGCTTCTCCCCCATCTCCCCCCCCAAACCGGACGCTCAAAATGGTGTAACTTTTTACTGAACAATATGTGGACCATATAGAACAATTTGGTGTTGAAGGAAAACTTTTACTTTGGGTGTCTGGGTTAGGCCTTTTTTTGGACGAATTATACTATACTACCTCCATAACTTTGGAACCGTTCATTTAGAAGGTTTATGCATAGGACCTTTTTTATTTCAAATTTAATTTAGAACAATTTTGTGTAGAACGTTGTTCATGCCAAACCGCTTAGTTTTAGAAATATTGACGAAAAACGTAAAAAACTACGAATTTGCAGATTTCTCCCCCCTCACCCCCCCAAACGCGACGCTCAAAATGGTGTGACGTTTTTCTGAACATTATGTGGACCATATAGAACAATTTGGTGTTACAGGATAACTTTCACTTTGGATGTCTGGGTTTGGGTCTAACTATACCATACTATAACTAAACTTTGGAAAGACAGATCTCTCTCTCAAAATATCAAGATAAGACTGGTGAATGCCCTTGTATTCTCAATATTTCTATACGGAGCAGAGACTTGGACTCTTCGCGCATGCGAGCGCCAAAAAATTGATGCCTTTGAGATGTGGTGCTGGAGAAGAATGCTGCGCATACCTTGGACAGCTCATAGGACAAACGTTTCCATTCTAAACCAACTCAATATTAAAAAAAGGCTGTCCACAATATGGTCACGTGGTTCGCAGAGGTGACGACAGTTTGGAGAGATTAATTGTTTCTGGAAACGTTCCGGGGAGAAGATCAAGAGGACGATCACCAATTAGATGGTCTGACTAAATAAAGCATTCAGCTGGAAACTCATTCTGCGAAGCTCTTAGAGCAGCTGAAGATAGAGACCAATGGAGAAACATTGTTAGGAATATTGGAAGAAATCACGATCCTCAGTAATGGGGAAACGACAGGAGAGAGAGAGATATATTGTATCGGTATCGTATTGATTTTCGATACGATATCAATACAATATCAATATTTTTATCGAATATCGTGAAGCTTTATACATGACCAGCCCATCTAAGTCTATGAAGTTTAACGAATTCTAAGATCGGTGTCTTTTTGAACAGTTGGCAGAGTTCATGGTTGAAGTGGATCTCCATACTATGTTTTCGTTAATTGGATCGGACGCGCTGTTGTAAAAAAATCTAACATTTTATCCTTTTTTGTGATACCTTGATGAAAATTTCGCAACATACTTAGCTTTCCACTCGTGAGTGCTTCGAGGAAGAGTGTAGTAATGCACATAATATCCAAGGCTACCGGACAGCATAACTAGATATGAGAAAAAGTGACTTTTGTTAGATACAATCTAACTACGCGACTGATAACGTAGGTCAAAATTATTTTTAAACATTAGTTACTTTCTTAAACATTTTTCTCTTATGTAAATATATAAAATTGGAATACTTAACTCTCCTGTCTGTAGTTGTGACAATGTATCCATTGGTGATCTAAATCATATATTTCTAGAATGTTCTCTGAACTCTCAATCTTCTTCAATTCTGTATCAAGGACTAATTCATCACGAGTGTCTATTGCCGCTAAATATTACAGCTCTCCTTTCTTCCCCAGATAAATCGGTACTTACTAGATTCCATCATTAATTTTATCAGAAATGCAAAATAGCGGTATAGTTTAAAGAAATAGACAACATGAAAACATTTAAAATAATTAGGAATTTACATGTTTTGTGGCAAATAGATTTTGTCTGCTGCCAGGATCTCACACACACAAGTATTAATTGTCTGAAGGAATATCCATAAACTGCGAGCGTCATTTAACTGCGAGGTTGCCCCACCCTCATGCCGACGTCGCAATTGCAACTCATGGCCCCTCTTTTAATGATTTTTCTTTAAATCCATGTTATTTCTGAATTTTTTAAAGTTAACTCTCAAAGTTTATTTACGAAATATATCCAAATCAGTATTAATATGTATCTTATTAATATCCGCTTACTTTTTTCTCTCAATTCACTGCAAAACTAATTAGCTTTATTTGGACAAAAGACAACACTTTTATCGGAGTTCCTATGCTTTCTTATTGTTAGATGACCTGCCCCATAAAAGTAGAAAAATTTTATGCGGGGACTTTAACATTGATTATGCTGCTGCTTGTGCTACACGAATATCCTTGGTCAACATATTTGAATCGTATGGTCTAACAATGCACGTTGATTCTCCTACAAGGATTACAAAAACTTCATCTACCATAATTGATTATACAGTCTCATATTTCTCACCACTTGATGTCCACTCTACAATTATTAATGCTGGACTATCTGACCATGAAGCAGTTTATACGAAGTTTAATATCTCCAGCAAACCCTCCTCGAAAACCCGACGTTTAGGCAGGATTTTTTCCACCCGGAACTTTCGTAAATTCCAAAATTTATGCTTAACTTCTGAGTGGCGCTTTCCTGCCATGGACGTGAATAATAATTTCAGTGATTTCTTAGATAAGCTTATCTGTATCTTCAATAAAGCATTTCCTTTAATTGCAATTAAGCCAAAACATTACAAACCCTGGACTACTAAAGGTATCCGAATATCTTCCAAGAATATGCGTTCTCTTCTCTATATCAAGAAATTTACTACCAACGTCTCTATCACTGAATATATCACCAAGTATAGGGCAACCTATCTTAAACTTATAAAATCAGCTAAAAAAGTCTACTACCAGAACCGTCTGGGAAGCTCCAAAAGTGTTACAAAAGAAACTTGGTCCATAATAAACGATCTTCGAAATAAAACCCACATTTCTCAAACATTTTCCCTTCCAGACCCTGAAAATCTAAATGAATACTTTGTTAATGTGAGTAAAAATATTACATCAACTATTTTGCCACAACAAGATCCCATTTCATATCTCCCTAATTCAAGAAAGGTCTCGAATTCATTCTTTATAAAACCAGTCGTTAAATCTGAACTAATCCAAATAATTAATAGTATCAAAAGCAAATCTTCCTGTAGTACTGATGGTCTATCGATCAAAATTTTTTCTAATCTTCCAGAAAATGTGTTAGAAGTCCTCATCTCACTAATTAATGATTCTTTTGAGAAAGGTAAATTTCCAGAGTGCCTGAAGAAAGCCATCATTATTCCTCTTCATAAGGGTGGTGAAATATCTAATACCTGCAATTATAGACCTATTGCACTACTACCGGTACTCTCCAAAATGGACTGCCTAAGTCTGACGTCACAAATGTCACAAAATTGGGAGGAGCTTATATTGGCTCCAAACAATTTTGTTTGTAAGGTTAAATGGTCATAAGGAATTTTTCATTTATGTGCTTTGTGTGGCAAAATAAGACTTCATTTAGGTATTTCGTTAAAGAAACGTGTTAATTAAGAGATTTTTATTCGTTTTTGCTCAGGTGGTTTTTATTCCTTAGTGATTGAAAATAAATATAACCTCAAAACTGTTTACGTTCTAATCATTGCATTAAATTAACTCACCTGGGCAAAAACGAATAAAAATCTCTTAATTGGCACGTTTCTTTAACTAAATACCTAAACGAAAAGTCTTATTTTGTCACACAAACCACGTAAACAATAAATTAAAAATTCCTTATGAGTGTTTAACATTATAAACAAAATTGTTTGGAGCCAAATATTAGCTCCTCCCAATTTTGTGACGTCAAGACTTAGGAAGTCCATTATTGAGAGACTCATAAAAGCCCGACTTTTGTCCTTTCTAGTTGAAAACAACATTTTATCACAAAACCAGTTCGGCTTTTTAAATAATAAATGCACCACTGATGCCATGTTTTCTGTAGTACATGAGGTTTATCAAGCACTGAACAATAATCTTTACACTGCCACCGTTTTTTGTGACTATGCCAAAGCTTTTGATTGTGTAAATCACAACATTTTGATAAAAAAACTAAATTTCTACGGAATTCGAGGCATTTCTTTAGATTGGTTCCAATCTTACTTGGATGATAGGAAACAACTGGTTAGAGCAAATGATAAAGACTCTAGTCTCAAAAACATTGTATGTGGGGTACCTCAAGGTTCAGTATTGGGTCCTCTACTTTTCCTTTTCTTTATTAATGACATCACTAATTTAAAAATCGATGGAAACATCTTTCTTTTTGCTGATGATACCAGTATCACTTGGAGCAACTCAAATATTGCAACTCTTCATGCTACTATAACTTCTGATCTACTTACAATAAAAACCTGGTCTGACTCAAATTTACTCTCGTTTAACGTAGATAAAACAGTAGTATTGTCTTATAAAGGAGCTCTTCAACCCTTACCTCTTAATAACAGCTAGATCAGTACCGTTGATTCTGTAATATTTCTTGGCATTTTTTTAGACAGCAACCTTAAATGGTCCCTCCATATCGATTGGTTACGGAAGAAACTCTCTTCAGCCTGCTATGCTATAAGATCTGTTTCGAATGAACTCAATTTAGCATCTTCCAAAATAACATATTTTTCTTTGTTCGAGTCACATCTTCGTTATGGTCTTCCTTTTTGGGGTTCTGGTACAGCTGCCCAATTCGATGTTATTTTCAAATTACAAAAAAGAGCTATAAGATATCTCTTTGGCCTCAGAAGAACAACACACTGCAGAAGTTACTTCAAAGATCACGGAATTTTAACCCTTCCATCTTTGTATATTTTAGAAACTGTTTGCTTAATTCGTAAACATCTACATGTCTTTCCACCAAGACATAATCATCACTACTTCACGAGAAATTCTACGTTTGACGTCTATTTGCCGACCCCGTCCTCGGAGTTAGTAAAGAAATCGATATTATATTCCGCAAAAAAAATGTACAACCATCTCCCCCTACAACTAAAATCTGCACCATCTTTTCCCAAATTCCGTAAACTGACAAAAGCCTACCTGTCTGAAAGACCATATTATTCAGTAGAAGATTATTTTAGTCAATAACTAAGAAATTACAGTACCCTTTGCACAAGTAGTATTTTTATTATTTTTTTATCTATATTTGGGTGTCATATGCAGCAGCTTAACTTTTTAACTTTTAAACCTTTTTTATTAATTATTAGGTAGACTATGAATTTGCAATTTATTTAAATTTTTGCAATTGATTATTTCTGTTTTAACTTCGATTTATTTATTTATTTTATTTAACTTATTGACGATTTATGTAATTTTAGTAAATTGGATTGTTACTGTTTTGTTTTTTTTTACTATTTATAAGCTTTGTCGATAAAATTGTAAAATTTTTCATGGCAATAAAGCATATTTCTATTCTATTCTATTCTATTTGTTTTGATTTATATGCCATTTCTTTTATTAAATATAAATACAATGTACTAACTAAAAATAATATATTATTTTTTTATTTCTATTCATTCTTGTAGAATTTTTTTCCACAGAGTAGGTACCTATTCAATAAATAAATTAACATGAATCAATAAAAGTGAGTTATAGGTAATTGAATGTATATTTTTTTCGACGAGTACCCAAACCTAGGTATTCAAGCTTAAATTACGGGAAAATGATGCATTTTATAACATAAACTTATTAAACATGTATAAAAGTACTTAGAAATATCTATCAAAAATTATATTCCGAACAAGTTAATAGCATTAAAATTTATGCTGCAAAAATTTTTCAAACTTTATCTTTTAAAATTTTTTCAAAAAAATGTTATCTTTTTTTTAATAACTCCGTTAATTTTTACGATATAACGTTCACCTAACAACAATTTGAAAGATAATTCCAAGGGCTATTAAAAAACGTTGAATTTAACCTTTTATATGCATTACTTTTTTAAAAATCAAAAGGTAAATGGCCACGGTTGCATGGTTCTCGCAGCAAAATTTAAGCTTTAAACGTTTCTATCTCGGATATTTTTTACCCTACAGAAATAGTAAAAAAGCTAAAATATTTGATATAGAAAAAACTTAAATTCGGTTATACATAATTTTTTACGTATATTGAGTAATTTTGGAGGTCTTATCGAAAGAAAATTAAAATGTCGATAATTTTAAAAATTCTGATTTTTTTAAATTATTTCTTTTTTTCAAAAATATGCATTCTAAACCGGCGAAAATTGTTAAAATCATTATTTATGCTAATATAAAGAAATCATTTTAAGGATTACTATAAATTTTAATTTTTGTGGAAATTGCGTATGTTTAATTTTTCACTTTTTCCTAAAAAATTCGAAAAGGTCTTCGTATTTTCATCATAACTTGCTTAATTTTAATGCTATTAACTTTTTCTGGAGCTCATTTGATAGGTATTTTAAAGTACTTTGACAAGTGTTTAGCAGATATATTTTATAAAATGCATCGTTTTCCCGTTATTTAAGCTTGAATACTTAGATTTGAGTAATCGTCGAAAAAAATATACGTTCAATTACCCTTAACTCACATTGAATTAACATTAGTTTAGATTTTTAAGCGAATAGTGTATTAAATTTTTTATTATCTTCAATTTTGGTAATAATAATTTTTTTGTAAAAGCTCATAGTTTTTGAGTTATACGTGAAAAACAGCTTTAAAACATGCGTTTTTTTACGAAAAAATAAAATCTTTGATCTTTAATAACTCAAAAAGTATCGATTTATATTAATAACTTTATATAACAAATTTTGCTTAGGATTTATCCCTCTATCGAGTTATGGTATTATTTTTAATAAAATAATTTTCACCCACGAAAAGGGGTGGCATCCACCCCAGGGTAAAAGCGCAAGTTAGCATTTGTCACCTTTGTTCCTTGGGGTATCCTCTAACTCAGTGTTTCCCAACGTGGGGCCCACGCCCCGCCGTGAGGCAATTTGATTGTTAACGGGGGCAATCCGATAATGGATACGACAGGAGTTTATTTATTTTAAGTATTAGAAGCACAGTTCTCCAGAATTTTGTAAAATAGTAAAAATATGTTATGTTGCGGTGGCAGTTTAGTAAATGTGTTACATCCATTTAAATACGTGTGCACTTTTTAGCATTCTTTTACTCTATGTCCCAAAATTAATTATAACACACTTTAAATCTAGTTTTTTATTTGATCTTATATTAATTTATTGCTTATAGCCCATAGTAAAATGAGTGGTGCAAGCAAGAAAAAAGCCCGGATAAATATTTGGAAATATATTTAAAATTTGTTGCCGTCCGCTTGTTCAAAATGAGCGGATTCCTTGTTGTCTTTTATGCCAGAAATGCTTGACCATCGTCATCAAATCAATGAAACCAGATCGTTTTGAGCCTCGTTTAAATGCTAAAGAAATCTGAATTAATAACATATTAATTCAGATTTGAATTGCTTTAAAACTTTAAAGGAAAATATTTTGAAAAATAATAACATTAAAGTCTCTGTTTACTGTTTACACTTCAACTAATAATCGTGTTTTTCAGAGAAGTTATAAAATTTATTTATTTATCGATAAAACTGAAAAAAATAATACTTAGTAGAGAATTTAATAAAACCGTAAATATCAGCATTTCTTAAAAAGGTTCTTGAAAAAGATGACAAATATGTAAAAGCTATGCCCCTTAATAAAAATATTGTTAGCAGAAGAATAGACGAAATTAGTCAAGATATCGAAAATAACAAGGAAAAACTGAAAACAAAAGATTTTTCAATGCAAATGGATGAATCAACTTTAGAGAGACAATGAGGCTGTATTAATAACTTACGTAAGATATATTAATAAAGGGCATTTTGCCGAAGAAATTTTGTTCTGTAAATAATGAGAGAGCACAACTAACTCCAAAGAATTGTTAAATCTTCATTTGTTATTGTCAATTATCTGAATATTCTATCGGATGATTTAAAAGACAGACTTTCTTATTTAAAACAAACTGATTCTCCAACATGGATAATGCAGCCAAGGTTAGTGGATTTGTCTGATATATCAAATAGGCCGTATCAAGAAGAACTCGCAGAATTGCAAAAATATGACTCAGTTAAAACTTTATTTAACTAACATAAAAGGAGCAATAGCATGGACTTGTGAAGAAACAGAAATCAAACAGCCAAATTAAACCAAATATGGTTTTGGGACCGGATTTGTGTCCATTTTGTGAGGTTCAACCTCTGTTTCCTACACTATATAAAGAAATCTTGATTAGAATTAGTATTTGGAATGTGAATTTCAGTTTTTCATTATGTGTTTTGAACATTTACTTACAGTGTTTCGTTAACAATTTTCTAGTTTCGTAGGGGGGGGGGGGGATAGGAATTTTATAAAGGCTAAGGTGGGGCATGACACAAAAAAGGTTGAGAAACACTGCTCTAACTGCTCACCAATTTTCATGAAAATCGATGGAGGTTCAACGAAATTGGAGGTGAAAACCTTCAGTGACTGCACTATATTATGTCCAGTTTATGATAGGTATGTGATTCTATGATCTATGTCAACTTTTTTTCAATGGCTCTATATAATTTGATAGAAATCCTAAACAAAGCTCAATCCTCAAACCCCTTTCGGTATCACCATCCATCAAATAATGTAAAGCTTGGGTCTTATATTAGACCCACTCTAATTTCCTAATTGAACTAGATTGTGAATTATCGGTATCCCGCGTGAACACTCCAACCAGAAATTACCTCTAACTAAATAGCCTAATTAACATCCCTCTGTTTAACCGTTAAACAAAGCACTGCCATTACAAGGCATCTGGTTAAAGAAACAACTTTTTAGTTGTCTGCTTACGTTTTAATTACCCAAAGTGAAGGTTTTGTAAAACATTTAAACAACAGTGTCAGAGCAGGCACAAAGCGTTTCCGTCGTAGAAACGCTAGATATATACGGAAAGGGGCTTAATCTTTCCAGGAAACTAAACATAAAACCAGTAGTCCAATTTATTTGCTAAATACATTCATTAGCTATCTGTAATTTTGTAATGGAATCATTTTACGTGGTGTACTTAATAACAGATAAGTAGTAGAAAAGGTATTGTTCGGGATGTGGTATTATGTCAAATTAGATTAATTATTTATTAGATAATTTTAGGAGAAATCAATTCAATATATCTTCGTATAAGAAATATTTAAAAATAGTAGGTATATCTATTATTTTGTAACTCCGAGGGCTATCCAGAAATTGTGTTCCTTTTTGTTCTGCAGCCGCTAGGGGCGAGGCTAGCGCGGCCGTCTTAGCATCGTGGCGTTCCTCCGTTCAGTGTTCAGTAGCTGTTCATCAGGCTTGCCATGTCTAGGGATTTTCCCCGAATCTAGGGATTTTTGGAGCTTCAGTGAAGAAAGGGATTTTTCTCGATTTATCTTTGAAATCTAGGGATTTTTAAAGTGTGACATAATTTTTATATTTATTGCTATCAACACCTACTATGCAGTGATTAAACATGTAGAATTCAAATTTAACAATACAGTTTTCTTCAACTTCATTCAACTTTGTTGCGTTTAAATGTTGTGTTACAAATTGACATTGACAGCTGACAATGACAATTTGTTCTTTTTTGTTGTTGAAATTGACAGCTGACAAAATGACAATGACATTTTCTTTTTTTTTGTTGAAATTGACAGCTGACAATGACAGTTTCTTCTTTTTTTTAACATTGACAGCTGAAAATGCCAATTTCTTCTTTTTTGTTCTATCATACACGGAATAGTAAAGAATTATATGTTCTGTGCTTGTGAATAGAGTTAGGGATTTCTAGGGGAAATTGAAGCTCCCGTCTAGGGAAATCCAGAAATTTCGTATGGCAGAAATTTCATTCGCTAGCGCGAAGTCACTGTCTCTTATACAACATTATTTTACAACAGCTGTTTGAAATGTGTGCCGTAACCGAAAACCCCGCCAGTTGTGAGGTGCGATAATACAGTTCTTGTTGGCTAAAAACAACAAACCAATTGAAATTTATAGAGACATTTGTGCTGTTTATGGGAACAATATGATCACTGAAGATGGAGTGGCGTACGGGAAGGCGTTGAACACCTAGTTGAAACCTTAGGCGGCAGAATTTTATGACAATAGTATTTCAAAGCTAGTTCACCGCTAAGATAAGTGCCCGAGTTTGTTAGGAGATTATGTAGAAAAATAGTATGTATTTGAGTGTCTCTTTCAAATTAGTCCAATCAACAGCCATTTTCTCGTGGAATTTTGAGAACCAAGGTCGATTTCCTTGAAAATTTGGATTTAGGTAGTAATTATAACCTTTGTCAAAATCTACCCTATGCCGAAGTGCGCTTTTGCACTGGGGGTGAAAACAACCCCATCTAGAGGATGAAATTGTTTAATCAAAATGACTATGGAAATCGATATAGTGACCAATTCTGAGTAAATTTTGTTTTATAAAATTTTTTGCAAAATTCACTTTCACTTTCCAAGTTCTTTGCGATTGAAACTATGTAATCAAGTATATTCAAATGGGAAATAAGCCACAATTTTACCTAAAAATGATTTTATTAACGTTTCGACGCCCAAGTCGGGTGTCGTTGTCAAAATATAAAATAATACTAAATAAACAAAAATGTTGTTGCTTAGTAAAAAATTCTTCTAATAATTTATTTAATCTGACTCATTTTTGTATCGGCAATTCAGACACGTATATATATTATAAAAATGCCACAAGAAAATAGCTTCAGAACAACATTATGAAACTATGTATTTTTCATTAAAAAAACTCACGTTTTATAAACGTTTTTCATGAATAACTTAAAAAAATTAATTTTATAGAAAAAACCATTAAGAACAAAATTTTAGATAATAAAAAAACAAAGAGGCTTGCGACTGAAAGACCTACGTAAACTCAATAACGACCGAGGTAATGGCTCTTTTAAGGATGGTTATTTTCAAAGAACATCGAAATGGAGAACTTTTAATCTCAAATAACTCGAATTTCGTGCAATTTTTTGGGAAACTTAACAGACATCTTTTAAAGTTCATGAAAATACCTTTCAAACAAGCTCTGACAAAAGTTTTTTGCATAAGAACTGGCTGACGTATGACGAAAATAAAGTCGCTCTCTACTTTTTTCTTTTTGAAATGTCAAAATTAAACCCTCCTCGTTGCAATCCTAATAGAAATGAATAGCTTTCCACTTGAAATTATCTCTACTTAGGTATAATTGATACGATCCATGTAATTTGACTGGTTTGGAATGCTTAGTTTAGAAAAAATAGTTGACTAAATCGAAAATAACATGTTTAGAATTAAAAAAAAAAATGCATTTTTCTTAAGTAAATCTGAAAATGTTCGTAATATGAAAAAAATGTTTCAAATATTAATTGTAGAATTTCTTTTACAGAAAATTTTGATTTTTTTCTTGTTTTTGTATCATGAATACTTTTAGATTTATTTAAGAAAAATGCACTTTTTTTAAATTATAAAAATGTCATTATCAATTTAATCAATTATTTTTTCTAAACTAAGCACTCAAAACCGGTCAAATCACATGGATCGTATCAATTATGCATAATAAAGTTAATTTCAAGTGGAAAGCTATTTATTTCTATTAGGATTGTAACGATGAGGGTTTAATTTTTACATTTCAAAAAGAAAAAAGGAGAGCGACTTTTGCAACTCCACGACTTTTGCGATTTCTTTTTCAAAAAACTTTTTTCAGAGCTTATTTGAAAGATTTATTAATGAGCTTTAAAAGAGGTCTCTTAACTTTTTCCAAAAAATTGCACCACATTCGAGTTTTTTGAGATTGAAAGTTCTCCATGGTCTTTTAGTCTCGCTATGTGACCTGCCCAGTTCCATTTCAGCTGGGCTATACGTTCAATTAAAGTTAAAAAAGAACTCAAGAATTTAAAATCCACGTGTCCACTTGAAACAGAATATTCCAACCCTTTCACCTGTGAGGAAATCACGGAAGCTCTTAATGAAATGAAAACGGGAAAAGCCACAGGCTTTGATGGCATTCATGCTGAGTTTTTAAAACACAGTGGCAGATTTAGTAGACAATGGCTTGCAAAATTCTTCTCAGACATTCTTCAGACGGGAAATGTTCCTCATCAACTAAAAACAGCAAAAATCGTCGCCATTTTAAAACCAGGGAAACCTAACGATCTACCAAAAAATTATCGTCCAATTGCACTTCTAAGTATGGTCTACAAACTTTTTGAAAGAATGCTATATAACAGAATTAGCCAAACAATACTTCAACATATACCTGTGGAACAAGCAGGATTTCGACCAAACCGCAGCTGCACAGACCAAGTCCTATCACTGAATAACTACATAGAAACAGGCTTTCAAAAACAACTAAAAATATCTACTGTTTTCATCGATTTATCAGCAGCGTACGATACCGTGTGGAGACAAGGGGTAATATATAAAATACAATGCTTTGCAATAGAAGTTTTCAAGTCATCATGGGCGATAAGACCAGTACCCAAATGAAACTGAACAATGGTCTTCCACAAGGATCGGTGCTGGCCCCTCTACTCTTTAGCCTTTATATAGCAGACATGCCTGAAACCATATCAAAGAAGTTCGGTTATGCAGATGACTGGGCACTTGCTACGAGCCATGAAGAAATGGAGACTACTGAGCAAATACTAACAAACGACCTGATTATCCTCGGGAGATATTTCCGACAATGGAGATTACAGCCCAATACCTCCAAAACGGAAGTATCATGCTTTCATTTAAACAACAGATTGGCTAATTACCAATTAAAAATCCACTTTGAAGACAGACTTCTCAATCATACTAAATACCCAAAATATTTAGGTGTGACACTCGATAGAACGCTAAGCTTTAAAGAACATCTTACAAAGACGACGGCAAAACTTAGAACACGAAACAATATTATACAAAAGTTATGCGGTACCACATGGGGTTCCTCAGCGAATACACTTAGGTCGACAGCACTGGGACTCGTGTATCCAGTTGCAGAGTATTGTGCACCGGTATGGCTCAACAGCCCACACACCAAACGTGTTGATGCCCAACTAAACCAGACTTTACGTATTATATCAGGTACAATCAAGGCCACACCAACGTATTGGCTACCAACACTAAGCCACATAGCCCCCTCACAAATCCGCCGAGAACATGCTCTTGTCAGGGAGTATAGAAAAATTAACGCCGATCCTGTGCTCCGCTCTCACGTTGATATTAACGATAGAGACATAAGTAGGCTTCGTTCAAGAAAAAACCCTCTGGATTCTGCAAGAATACTAATTGAAAGGAATTTCGAAATAACCGACCGTTGGCAAGAAGATTGGGAGAAGAATGCTCCACCTGACATCCGAAATATGCCATGTATTACAAGCAAACCAGAGGGCTTCAATCAACCAAGACGGATCCAGACTACACTAAATAGAATTAGAACCAACTGTGGTAGGTGCTCTGACTCACTTTTTAGATGGGGAAAAATACCTTCTCCAAATTGCAATTGCGGTGCTGAAAGACAAACGGTTAAGCATTTGGTGGAGGAATGCCCCATCAGATCGTACAGTGGCAATTGGTCCGATTTTTTTAATGGCGACCAATGAATCGATTCAATATATTTATCAACTAAATTTTCGTTTATAAAAATTAATTATTATTATTATTTAATGTATTGTGATCTTTATTTTTATACAAAAACTGTGATAGAGCCATACGCTAAATAAAATATACGTTCGACGACATCAGTGATACCTCTGGGAGTCAATTCTCGAGAATGATCGTTCCCTGAGCGTACACGTTCACGAACGAATGAAATTGAACGTATAGTTCCGGCAATGTTAATTCTCGAGGATATTTTTAACTACTCGCTCCGATGAACGTATTCGCTCATTTTAACAGATCTATAGATTTGGTAACGTGGTAAATATTATTGAAAAGTTTGTGTTCCATGTGATAAAACTGTTTCGGTGTTTATTTAAAACCTGATTTGTCACATTCATTCACCAATATTGAAATATATTACATTTATGAAAATGGAAAATGATTTCAGTTTAATAATTAGTAAAAGTCAGTAAATTTTCAATTTATTTCTTTAATAGTGAAAATAATTCATAATAATATAACAGTACCTACTAATTAAATCTTATTCTAATAATTCAGGGTCAATTCTCAGGTCATACCTTGTGGTATATTATAAATAAATACTGACCTAATAGGTAAAAGACCTTAATTAAAAAAAAAAACAGATTTCGTGGCACATTTTGGTAGTTGTATTGATTCCAAATAAGTTCATCATGTGTAGCGCCTGGATAACGTGTATTTACATTCATTATCTTATAATTACTACATATATCTAAAAATAACTTATTTACTGTACCAATCAATTTTTGAAAGAATGTAAAATTACCAGGAATCTAACCTAAATCTATCATAAAAATGTCTTTCGCGGCCACTAAAACTTTCTTCCACTAAAATTTCAGCTTCCCTCACAACACTCATAATATTTTTTAATATCAAATCTTCCACATTCATTTTCCCAAAATCTTATTTACAACAAAAAACAGAGTTGAGGTTAAGAAGAACGCCGTTACTATTATCGAACGTATGATGAAGACCACTCGTTGTCGAACGATCACTTTGAGCGATGATTTCGAACGAATCGTTCAAGATTCATTCCTCCAGAATTGCATTGTTTAGAAACATTCGCTCATTACGTCACGAACGTATACGTTCAGCGAACGATCGTTCTCGAGAATTGACTTCCTGTTCTTTTCCTTAGGTCTTGGTTAATTATTTTGTCTTCTTTTGTCACGCCGAGAATTGATCTTTCCATGCGCCTTTGTGCCACTCGCATTTTTAGTGCTGTTGTTTTTATGACCGTGAGAGTTTCTGCTCCGTATGCCATAATAGGAAGAACACATTGGTCAAATGTCTTCCGTTTCATAGCTATCGGGATGTTGCTCTTAAATATGTCTCTTAGGGCCGGTATTTCAATAGCTACTTAAGCTTTTGCTTAGCTAAGCCTGTGTCAAAAGTTAAGGAGAAGCTTAAGCTGGGTGCTGTATTTCCATCATTCTCTTAACTAAACTGATGCTCAGCTGTAAAGTTAATTGGTTTGGTACCTCTGAATAGGGCTTTTCATCGATTGTCATTTGTTTCGAGCTTCTGTCATGTGTCACATAATATTAATATATCTACGTCATACGTCTTTGGTTTGTATCATTGGCAATACCAATAACGTATGACGTAGGTATATTAATATTATGTGATACATGACAGGAGCTCGAAACAAATGACTGTGAATGAAAAGCCCTATACGTCAAAGTGCCAGAGCTAACTGTTCTGAGGTAAAAACCACTACTGTTGACATTTAATTTTATCTTGTCATCTGTATCAATGTTATTTATACTTCACTTAATTTTGTGTACATGGTACATGTGTTTTTGTTTATTGTCTATATTTTCTCTGGTTATATTTTTATTGTTATTTTGCATAAGCAATAGATCCGTCTTTGTAATTTTGTTTATTGGATATATTCGTTAAAATGTCAAATTGGAATGTAAGTTTATTTTTGTAAAATAAATATACCTACCAAGCATTGTAGAAATAAACAACTTTCATATGCCTACACCTTCCAAAAGTAGTAAGAATTTTAATAATCTTTATTACGATTAATAAATTAATAGATTATTATTTAATAATCCAATAATAACGTTAATACTTAAAAGTTGGTTTTCAAAACAACTCTATAATTAATAATCTATAGAAATAACCTCAAAAAACAGAAAACAAATTTTAAGCAAAGGCTTAAACCAACTCCCGCGCGAGCTTAAAATTATTTGGTTTAAGCCTAGGCTTAAGCCTCAAATTGAAGTGGAAATACAGGCATCTAAGCTTAAGCAAAGGCTTAAAGTAAGCTTTGGCTTAAGTGAGGTTTGAAATACCGGCCCTTAGTGAACCATACGCCGCCCAAACAAGTGTTACCCGTTGAAATTCACAGGTCTTATTATCCTTGCTTATTCTGATTTTAGTCCGTTCTTTAACGGTAAAATATTGCAAAACCTCTAAATTTTAAAGAACCGCTTGGATTGACATGAAATGTGGCATACACATAGCTAACAAGTCAAAGAAAAAAAGTGATATTGTGCCGATATGTGCTTTTGCCCTGGGGGTGGTTTTCACTCCTTCTTGAGGGTGAAAAAATATTCGTCCAAAGAAAGTCAGGAAATGGATAAAGTGGATAATTTTAAGTAACTTTTGTTCTATAGAGTTTTTTCACTAAGTCAATACTTTTCGAGTTATTTGGCAGTGAATATGTTCATTTTTTCAACAAAATAACCACGCTTTTAGGCGGTTTTTCGCAAATAACTCAAACAGTATACAGTAAACAGTAATAAGTATTTTGTCGAAAAAACATTCTTAGCAAAAATATAGCTTGTAAAAAATTTAAAAAAATGGTGTATATATCACGTCTCTACACCTAGCAGAAGCAGAGTTATAGCTAATGAAAAAGTTCATATTCGTCAAATTCCAAATGGAATACTTCAACGTGAAATAACCAAAAATGAAGCACATTTTGGGGAAAACTCGTTACAACTTATTTAAAGTGTTTAAAAAGTGCTTCATTTTTGTTTTATAAAAAAAATTTCTAGCATCAAAATTAAACAAGTTACGCTCAAAAGAAAGTTAGTCCCTTTTGGTTTTGGTAAAAAAATCGAGAAAATCACCCCCTAATTAGTATCTTAAATGAACTTAATCGTTACGACTTCACAAGTTTCCTGACTCGTGTATATATTGTTTATATGATCTGTAAGTTTCATCGGTTCAAAGTCCTTATTATTGAAAGGGCTGTAGTTAAAAGGGGTTGAACGAGTCACTGATCACGAATGTATGCAAATTTAGAAACACCAAATCTTAATCAATTTTTGTCTAACAGAAAAACAAAAAAATACATGATATTCAGAAAAGCAAATCTGACCTTTTTTTGTTTTTCGAGATTTCTGGTATATCTAACAATTTTTAAGTTATTTTGAAAAAAAGCATATTTTTCAAAATTTAAATTTTTAAAAATTTTACTTTGAAACCAAATTTTTTCAAAAATAAGCACTTTGAATCGATCAAACTTACAGATCATATAAACACAACATAAGTAAAATAATTTGTGGAGCGGTAGCGATTAATTTAATTTAAGTTGCTAATTAGGGGGCGGTCTTCCCGATTTTTTTTGCAAAAACAAAAGGGACCAACTTTATTTTGAGCGTAACTTGCTTAAATTTAATGCTAAAAACTTTTTGTAAAAACAGAAATAAAGCTTTTTTTAAACACTTTAAAAAAGTTAAAATAGGTTTTCTCCAAAAATTGCTTAATTTTTTGGATATTTCACGTCGAAATATTCTATTTGAAATTTGGTGAATATGAATCTATTTTTCATTGGCTATAACTCTGGTTCTACGAGATCCAGAGACATAACGCGTACACCATTTTTTTTTTACTTTTTTATAGGCGATATTTTTACTACAAAGTACTTACTTTTTGAGTTATTTGCCAAAAACCGTCTAAAAACGTGGTTATTTTGTTGAAAAATGAACATATTCACTTGCAAATAACTCGAAAAGTGTTGACTTGGGGAAAAAGCTCTATAGAACAAAAGTTACTTAAAATTAGTCAGTTTACCCATTTCCGGACTTAGCTTGGCCATATATTTTTTCACCCCCAAGAGGGGGTGAAAGTTACCCCCAGGCCAAAATCACACATCGGCACAATATCACTTTTTTTCTTTGACATGTAAGCTATATGTATGCCAAATTTCATGTCAATCCAAGCGGTTCTTTAAAATTTAGAGCAAAAACCATGAAAGAATGGACTATTTCATGACCAAGTACTTTTGTGTCAATGCCATCACTTGATTTTGGATGGTTAGGTGTTCGCTGGGAACTAAGTTTGTCACAAATTTGGTCTTACTGAGGTTCATTTTTAGATCTGAGAGGTTCAGAGGTTCATTGTTGAAGATACGTTTTCTAATTTTTAGAGCATTTGCTGTGCTTCACACCCAATTCTTCGGTAATAAGTATTATATCGTAGTCAAAACGCAGATGATTGAGCATTCTCCCATCTATTTTTATTTCTCTATTTTCCCACTTTAGCATTTTAAAGGCGTATTCGAGGACCGTTAAAAATAATTTTGGTAAGGGAGTGTCGTCCTCCCTATAAAATGCATTCCTATATAAAAAAAATATAAAAATAAATAAATAAAAATGCATCCCTATAAAATGATACCAACTCAAGAGCTCATGGAAGATGACTTTGATAGGAGTTCCTGACTTCAAATTGAAGTTTAAGATTATAGATTTAAAATAATGGGATTATCTGTTTTATTAATGCAGGCCTCTCTTGGATTTTCTTATCAAGCCAAAAAGATTCGGGTGACTTTAGTAAGTCCCCATAAGCTTCGATCGAAACTTTAAATTGGTTTCAGGGTCGTAATTTTGTACATAAACGTAATCCTTTACGAAAAGTTATTGTAACAGATTGAAGTAATTAAATAATTTTGTACACAAAAAAACAATTTTTATTTCTCTTGTGCACATACACTGGTGCAAATAAGAAATTGTATTATTTGTTAACTCTCCCAATTGCAATATTACTGAATATCTAGTAAATTTATCTTTAAATTTCGGTAATAGCTATTTGTATAACAAGGGAGGAAAGTGCTACTTTTCCTCCCGAGAATGAAGTTTACTATCCCTAGGGAGGAAAAGTAAAAGTGACGTCATGGTATTTCATTCATGAAATATAACTCTTATTGACGCCCTGTACAATATCTATTTTCTATTACGTAAGTTTCTATACATTTTAAGGTTTATTTATAATATTTTGCAGTATGGTAAAAAACAGTAAATTGTTATTTTGATTTAACAATGTTTACATTATTAATTTGACTTATATTTGACAGTTGACAGTTATATTGTACCTACTTGTTAGTTTTAGTTCTAATAAATTTTGTTGGTTAGTTACATAAATAAATTAGGTAAGTAAAAATGAAAAAATGACTTGTTATTTGGGGAAGGTGGAAAAACCATATGTATAACATGGGCGTAAAGTGCCTTTTCCTCCCTTGAATGATTACTGAAACTTCATTCTCGGGAGGAAAAGTAGCACTTTCCTCCCTTGTTATACAAATAGCTATTTCACAATTGAGGCGCTCAGAACAACAGTGTTTAGTTTTTAACAGAGCTGTTTAATGTTAAAACCATCAATCTCCTCAGTAGTGAAAAAATATCAAACTCTTCAATAAAATAACTTTGTAAAATACATCCACCGGATTAATAGCTACTTGCTAATAATTACACTGAGACTACATGTCCTTGAAAAAACCCTATAGTTTGGCGTCGACACCCACCACATATTCGTGGACTTCAAAGCCGCATACGTATCCTCCCTTTTATGTCTAATTGATAAAAGAGTTTTTTCCACCTACCTCTACCGAAAGTATACTTTTCTGGACCTGATTGTAGGGAGCAAAGTTGTACTTTTCCTCCCTAGGGAGGAAAAGTAAGAGTGACGTCATGGTATTTCATTGACTGTACAATATCTATTTTCTATTACGTAAGTATCAATACATTTTACCATTTATTTATAGAACACCCTGTATTTCGCAGAATGGTAAAAAACAGTAAATTGTTATTTTGATTTAATAATGTTTACATTAATAATTTGACTTATATTTGACAGTTGACAGTTATATCGTACCTACTTGTTAGTTTTAGTTTTAATAAATTTTGTTCGTTAGTTACATAAATAAATTAAGAAAATTGAAAAAATTACTTGTTATTTGAGGAAGGTGGAAAAACCATATATATAACATGGGAGTAAAGTGCCTTTTCCTCCCTTGAATGATTACTGCCCTCCGCTACGCGTCGGGCAGTAAACTTCATTCTCGGGAGGAAAAGTAGCACTTTCCTCCCTTGTTATACAAATAGCTATTTATGATATAAGTGTTAAAAGTACAATTTTAAGGCTCGCATGTGAAAGTTTGTAGAATGAGCGAAGCGAATTCTGCAATTCACATGAGTGCTTTAAAAATGTACTTTTTAACACGTATATCATACAATATTTTTTCTACAAACGTCTTATATATCAACAATTATAATTTATTCATTCTCAAATACAGGACAATACCTACAAAAACGTTTACTTAAACTTGACTGACATTCCATTTTTATATTTTTCTTGACATTACATCAAAACTGCCAAGTTGTACTATTGGTCCAAGAGCTGTGAGACATTTTTGAGTAGGTATTTTAGGCAACCTGAAAATTTTTCAGGTGTCTCTTTCATGATAGCCTAATACAAAAATGCCGGTCTGGCTGAAGGACAGCGGTTATTTTTCCCAAAAATCCCCCCAAATTTAAAGAAAAGGGTACAAATTGTTATTACAAAAAATATCATTGACGTGACTTTAAAGTAAATTTAAATATTCAAATATAAAGAAAATAAACAGGCCAGGCGATTTGAGGGCGATTTTAACTCTGCAAGATACTTGCATGGGCGCCCCAGGATTATTTTCAGGGGATGCATCTGAACTTTAGAAGATTTCATCTGAATCTGTACATACTATTAACGAGTATAAAATACACAACTATACATGCATAACTATGTACATTCCTTCCGGACAGGGAGGTGCAATTGTTATTTTGACAGGGTACATTTTAATATTAAAAATAAACATTCTAAAAAAGACAGCTCTTTTTGGTTAAATTTTCCAACTGCCAGGTGATCAAACAAATTACGCGTGCATATAAATGAAAAGCGCCATAGGTAAGCAGCAGTGTGAGCAAGAGCGTATACCTATAGCTGTTTGCGTCCTCTGTTGTAGCTGAATGAGTCCGTTCGCTCGAGAAAAATCACGTGACCTGGCGATATCCATGTTGTTGTTCCTCGAAACGTTAGAGTGTTTATTATAATATATTATAGTTTTTTAAGTAACTTTTTCTTAATTAAATAAAAATAATACGTACTATACAATAGATTTTGCAAATATGATAGAAAAAGACAAATTTATTATTATAAATATATAGGTAGAAAAGTATAAAACTATAAACTAAATTAATTCTGTGTCCGAATCTTGTACTTCTTCTTCAAACTCCTCAGCTGAGCTCAAAAATATTCATTCTCTTCTTCCTCGCCAGACTCCCCTCGAGACTCAGATTCCTCTTCTACATGATGTGTAAATAGTTGTAATATGTATTTAGAATTAATTAAAAATTAATTAGTGATTAACTAGTTGAGTTACTACGTATTCTCCGTCCTTTTATACGGAGTCGAAGCCTGGACAATCACGGGCGCATCTGAAGAAAGACTTACCGTTGTTGATATGTGGAGTTATCGAATAATATTAAATATATCATGGACACACGTAACAAACACAAAAACATTAATAAAGATGAAAAGGCAAAAGAAATACTCAACACTATGAAGGAAAGAAACATGAGCTACTTTGGTCATACCTACACTAAGAAATAAAAAACCTGATGTGATTGGTTATATAAGGAAGGAGTATTAAGCATTGGTAATTTTTCATTAATTCTAAATATATATTACAACTATTTACAGATCAGGTAGAAGAATCTGAGTCTCGAGGGGAGTCTGACGAAGGAGAAGAGAATAAATATTTATTTTAGCTCATTTTTCTTTCCTTCATAGTGTTGAGTATTTCTTTTGCCTTTTTCATCTTTCTTAATATTTCCGTGTTTGTTAAAGTTTTGTGTCTCTGATATTTTTTACATTATTCGATAACACCACATCTCAACAATGGTAAGTCTTTCTTCAGATGCGCCCGTGATTGTCCAGGCTTCGACTCCGTATAAAAGGACAGAGAATACGTAGCAACTCAATTAATTAATCACTGATTAATTTTTAATTAATTCGAAATACATATTACAACTATTTACAGATCATGTAGAAGCGGAATCTGAGTCTTGAGGGGAGTCGACGAAGAAGATCAGAATGAACATTTAAGCTCAGATGAGGAGTTTGAAGAAGAAGTAGAAGATTCGGACAGCGAATTAAATTAGTTTATAGTTTTATATTTTCTACCTATACATTTATAATCATAAATTTGTCTTTTTCTATCATATTTGCAAAATCTATTGTATAGTACGTATTATTTTCCTTTAATTAAGAAAAATTACTTAAAAACTATAATATATATAATAATTACTCTAACGTTTCAAGGCACAACAACATGGATATCGCCAGGTCACGTGATTTTCTCGAGCGAACGGACACACTCAACTACAACAGAGGACTCAAATAGCTATCGGTATACGCTCTTTCTCACACTGCTGCTTACTTATAGCGGTTTTCATGTATATGCACTCGTAATTTGTTTGATCACATGGCAATTGGAAAATTTCACCAAAAAAAACCTGTGTTTTGTAGAATATTTATTTTTAAAATTAAAAAATACCCTGTCAAAATAACAATTGCACCTGCCTGTCCTGAAGGAATATACATAGCTACGCATGTATAGTTGTATATTTTATACTCGTTAATAGTATGTAGAGATTCAGATGAAATCTTCTGAAGTTCAGATGCACCCCCTGAATATAATCTTGGGGCGCCCATGCAAGTATCTTGCAGAGTTAAAATCGCCCTCAAATCGCCTGGCCTGTTTATTTTCTTTATATTTGAATATTTAAATTTACTTTCAAGTCATGTCAATGATATTTTTTGTAATAACAATTTTTACCCTTTTTTAACTTTGGGGGGGATTTTTGGGGAAAATAACCGCTACCCTCCAGCCAGACCGGCATTTTTGTATTAGGCTATCATAGAAGAGTCACCTGAAAAATTTTCAGGTTGCCTAAAATACCTACTCAAAAATATCTCACAGCTCTCATACTAATTAATATTAATGTTAATAAATGAAATATAAATATTTTGACGTTTCACAATTTGACAATTCACTTTTAACTGCGGTGCCTTAAAAAATTTAAAGCACTAGTGCTTTAAAGTAACATTTTTAACGCTCCTATTTTCATTCATTGGTCAATTAGTTTACGATATTGAAACCCCCGCTAGAATATACGTAAATGAATAAAAAGGTTTCTTAAATCAATAGCTGCTTTATAAACTCCATGTGACCGATATTAAAAATAAAAGGCTTGTTGTATTGATTGCTATTTAAAACTGTTAAATAAGTCATTTTGAGTGCCTGAAAGTTCCTAATCCCTCAATGAAATTGGCACACAGTTGTGATAGAAATATTGGATATAAAAGGAAAGTAAGTATTGAAAAGATGTCAGCTTCTACGACACCAAATGTTTTGTTATTAAAAATAAAGGTTGTTTTTCTGATCTATTTTCTTCAGTTGGTTCGATTTATCTTATCAAATTAAATACTGCTCTTTGAATGTAAGCTTTCCCTTCTTACTTTTTCTTCTCTCTTTCCTCAGCTTGCTGAAGACTATATTATAAATATCACATTCTACTTTACTCTCTTGAATTTTTTCTTAAATTTCTGCTTGAAGCAATAGTACAGAACTGCAACCAGAATGGTTTTATTAAACAAGACAATGGTTTTCTTAATCTCTATGCTGTGCATTCCTGGTATAATCATTTTACTTTCCTTTCATGATTATCTAAAGTCTAAAGAAATCGAAAGCAATTGGTATATATTACTATCTTCACGTATAACATATTCCAAAAACACTTATGATTGCTTCCCATCTCTTGCAATGTTGCCCTTATTAGACCAGGGCATTTAGCACAAAATAAATAGATTTGGGGCTGCTGAACATGAATATGGCATCAGCATCGACCCTCCAAGCATCCAGTGCCCAGGGTGACCGATACAAATCATCTTAAAGAATTTCGATGGTTTTCGGTTTTTGGAGGTTGATTTTGATGGCGTATTCGTGTTTACCAACCCCAAAATCCCCCTGAGTAATCTATTTGCATATAATTGGTATCGGAACCTTCGAAATTCCAGAACATGATGTGCCTATCAGTCATCCTGAGTACTAGGTGCTCCGAGGGTCGGTTCTGATACCATATTGAGGGGTGTAGATGCAAAATTGGACATTTTTTGTGCCAAAAAAACTTAACTTTTCATCTAACCTAACCGGCAGCGTCGCAACAAAAATGTGTTATTCGGTGTCACCTAAAAACTTCCTTTTATATGATTTTCTTGCAAAGGCTTTAAAAGGACGGTCCCTTTGAAGACTCCAGCAGTAATCCGCCATCATGTGATAGCCCCATCTCCCTGATACCCCTCTTCCATCGGTTTGATATCTTGGTGAAGATTTTCTGGGAAACGGTCTAAGTGGCTGTGGAGGTAATGAATTTTAATACTCATATGATAACCGTGTTTGTTAAAATTGTTGAGCATTTATTCCACTCTAATGCCCAATTGGTATACTTCCATATTTGTTGCTATTATGTAGAAGGACACACCTTAAACTTCGTTTGGAACTGTCGATAAAAAGACGCCAGTGATCTGGTGTATACTCCGATACACCCATTTTTTTAACAGTCCTTTAAGAAACCATATCATCTTGCTGAGAAAAAAAGGCAAAATATCTTTTATCTCTATTACGGCAGTATATAATTTTGGTGTCTGGGTGAAGAACATTCTTTTCTTTTAGTCTGGAGGTAAGCAACTCGGAAAAATCCTTTGGAAGGTTCAAATTCCTGATAATATCGCTTAGCTCTTCCTAAGTAAAGCACTCAGGACGTGTTGAATCCCCTTCAAAATCACTGTCGTCTTCCTCAAATCTATTAGTTTGCAGTTCGTCAAATAACGTTTCGGCATTATCCTCTGGTAACGTAGGTAGACTGCTAAATATTGGAATGGGTATCTGCTCAAGCTGACGTGGAATTGGCCTTATTGCTGAATCCAGGTTAGGATATGTTCACGTATGTCGATTGTTACGATTAATGTCCTTTATATTCACAAGACAGAAATAGCAATCGTCAAAATGATTTTTTGGTTCCCTCCATACCAGTGGAAATCCAAATTTAAACATTTTCGTTGTCCTTTCGTCCACTGTGGCAAGTTCTCAATACAAGTTTTGCACACTACAGGTGGAGCTCAGGATTTATCTTGATCTTCTACATGAACACCAAAATAGGCCCTTTTGTTCATTTGCCCATTTGTCTTAGAATTTGTTAATTTTGTTTATAAACATATTGCAATTATAGTGGTGGAATATAAAGAAATGTAAGAATATTTAAGTACTGATAAGTATGTTATATCTCGAAAACTAGAGCTGATACAAAGAAAAGGTTTGTATTTTTCAGCACAGATGAATTAACTAAAATCAGTTGATTTTTTTTCGGCAGCAAGACAAAAAATTTTTTTGTTGGGCTGTGTAATAATCGATTACTGCCATCGACCACTTACATTCAATCTCGGTTAATTTGATTAATAATCGCGGCAGGTAAAGTAAAATTCTTGTTTCAGTACAATAAAGTGTTACTTTACTGCCGCAAATGAAGGCAAATGAGTACAATAATGAATTACTTTAGTGACGGTTGGCGATAAAAATTTTTATTTGGCTATTACAAGAACCATACGCGATAAAACAAACTATGATAATTTTCGGATTCAGTGTAAAAAGTACCATAATCAGTCAATAAAACTTTCGTAACACAACATTATATCTTTTCTGTTGCCCAGTGTAATCTTTTATGGATGACGTGGTTTTCATATTAAAAAAAAATGTCTATTGGTAAATACAAATTAGTCAAAGAAGATTTTATCTTATTTATATTCAGTTTAATCACGTATAATCTAGTATGGTACCTACTCTAGAAATCGATCACAAGTATTTCATTTTAAAGGATGAAACCACTAGATGGTACATTTCCTTTGTATATAAATTTAAAAACAAATTTCAAAGCCACGAATAGGGAATAAGGGATCTCAAAATATCGTAAGATATCTTCATGTAAATTGATGTTTGGTAGGAAAATATCAGTTCGATGTTCGAACTGGAGTACAACCAGAAATAATTTAAAATAAAACAGACTTACAAGACACATATACGAGTTACTTAGTGGTTCATACCTAAAATGTAATTTTCGTAGTATGTACATCAAAATAAAGAATTTGTGTTTTATATATTTCATCACAATAAGGAACTTGCACATTTTTTTATTACATAATAATGTTCAGTTTTGTATAAAATAAGATTTCCAAAATTTCACGCTTCAAAAACTCATAATAGCTTAGAAGTACAAATTTAAAGTCTTCTGTATTTTAAAATAGTTCAAACGACCCGTGACATCACATAGTTTAACTATATGGTTCCGTTTATGGTTATATTTAGGTATATTCTTCTGCTTCTTCTTTAGTTTATTGGCCTCCACCTACTTGGGTATTTGGCCAGCTCGTCGGCGCGGAATAAAGGAAAAATATTTATATTCTTATGACATTTATCGTATGTCATTGTAATAATATATACCAGTTTGTTGAGATTGGCGTTTGATATAGTTATTGAAAAAGGGAAAGAAGGTTTACTATGGAAAATAAAACCATTTTGTAAAAGTACAAAATTTCTATGAATAGTTCAACCGATCAAAAACACTTGTAACGTCACATAACTGCATTTTCTACTGACGTTTATAATGTCTAATTTAAAATTATATACAATTTTGTTTACTTTGTCGGTTCAGAATGTAAACATATAGCCCGATGACGTCACGACGCGTTTTGGGATGACTGGTATAATTTGAATTTTTAATCCTCTTTAGGGGCCAAACGAAAAACAAACAAAACTTTTTTATCTTTGATAAATTTTTTAAATTATGTTCTGTTGTGATTTATAACATTTTTTTCGAATTTAAAATTTTATGCAAGTTCCCTTAATGTAATGAATAAATTATGTAATGTTAGTCTTCATCTTCTTTTTCTTCTTCTTCTTTTTCTTCTTCTTCTTTTAATAGGACTATGTCCTGTTTCTTCTGTTACAGTCTCTGCTGCGATCCGGAGCTCCAGCTCTCGTACCATCTTTTTTTGGGCCTTCCTATGGGTCGCTTGGTGTTGGGCCTTTGTGTCTTCGCCCATTGCGCCATACGTTCAGGGTCCATCCTATCTACGTGGTCTCTCCACATGCTTTGTCGTGCTCTTGTCCATCTCGCTACGTCTTGAACGCCTAGGTCTCTCCATGTTTCTTTGTTTCGTATTCTATCTCTGAGTGTGATACCTCTTATGGATCTTAGGGTTTTAATCTCTGTTGTTCCCATTATTTTCTCATCTGTAATGTTAGTAATGTAATGAATTAGTAATCAAGACCATCTCATACCTATTAGTCCAGGAACCTAAGCTTTTCACCTCGCAATTTTTACAGAATGGATCGATTTGCTTGAAAATTTGAGAATAAGTAGTGAATAGTCCAAGGATCAAAATCTATATGATGCCGAAAGGCGCTTTTACCATGGGGGAGGTTGCCACCACATTTCGAGGGTGGGAATTTTTCATTATATTTTGACCGCAACAGTTGATAACATTCATTCTATGCAAAAAATGTTCTATACATTTTTTTGATAAAATTAATAATTTTCGATTTATTCGCTACCGAAAGTGTTAGTTTTATATCGAAAAAAATCAATGTTTTTCGATATACTCATTTACTATTTACTCAATTTTTGCTCTAGAAAAAATGTTTTCAAACAAATTTCTTGAGAAATAATTAACCTACAATTTCATATTTAAACATTTTTTCGTATCTCTAATGCTAATGTTTCTATTCTGAAGAAAATGGCATATTTTTTACCAAACTACAAAAATTCGTTATTCGCTTTTAACTCCAGTTTTTTAAAAACTAATCATTCTAAGCCAGTCAAACTTCTAGAATATATTAATAATATATAAATAAAGATGAAAAGATAAGGCTATTGACTAAAAACATCCCTAACTTATATTATTATGCTTCCAATTGGATTTTTCCTTCTTTTTTTTTTTCAAAAAAATATATTGACTTTTTTAACCATAACTTTTTTTATGTTTTATCTTAGAAAGTTTGGTAAAAAATAATTTTGTAGGTTTTTACAAGATCTATAAGTCCATTAATATTAAATCTTGTTAAAATCCTCAGTTTGCAAAAAGCGGTGACTTTGAAAGGGTTGGTAAAGGTGGTTTTTGCATCTTATTACAAGTTGTAATTGTTAATAGCTCACTCAATTTTTGCCGTAGAAAAAATTTGCGCAAACCAGGTTCTTGGGAATTAAATGAGCTATAATTTGATATTTAAATATTTTTTGTGTCTCTGATGCTAATCTTTCTATTCTGAACAAAAGGCTATTTTTTTCCAAACTACAAAAATTCGTTATTCGCTTTTAACTCCATTTTTCTTAAAACTAATCATTCTAAGCCGGTCACACTTCTAGAACCTATTACTAATATATAAAAAAAGAAGACCAAATAAGGCCAATGACTAATTTTAATTAGGGTGGTGATTAGGAGGTTGCTTCCGATCACTTTTTCGCTGAAAAAAATAGGGACTGACATTCTGTTCATTATAAGTCAGTTAACTTTTTTTACTTCTAGAGATAGATATTTTTTAATGCTTTAAATTAGTTTGAACAAGTTATTCTCGAAAAATGCATAGTTTTCCCGTCTTTTGATTTTGAAACTACAATATTTAGCAGTAGACGAAGAAGAGCTAACATATAATAAAGTATAGCTCGATTTCTATTGGTGTTAAACAAAATTTTAAAAAACGGTTTTGTTTACTTTTTTAGAAGGTACATTTTTGTTAGGTGAAGTTGTTTTGATAAATCAAAAACTTTTGGAGTTATTAGCAGAAAACTTATTAAAAACATTGATTTTTTCGATATAAAACTAACACTATCGATAGCGAATAAATCGAAAACTATTAATTTTATCAAGAAATTTATAAAACGTTTTTGCTTATAATGAATGTTTTTACCAACTTTTGCGGTCAAAAAATAATAAAAAATTTCCATCCCCGAGATGGGGTGGCAACCACCCCCAAGATAAAAGCGCCTTTCGGTATCATATAGATTTTGATCCTTGGCCTATCCACTACTTATTCCTAAATTTTCAAGCAAATCGATCCATTCTGTAAAAATTGCGAGGTGTTGTCCTATTTTAAGCTTCATTACTTGGACTATTACTCCAGGCTGTGGGTGAAAAATAGGTCGATTTTAGGATATAATTCAGGAATTTTTGAAACCTATCAGGTGTTGTAAAGGACGATACCAGGAATAACTTCTACTAAAATGTGACCAAAAATATTGTGAGCTTTTTTTGTTATTGCGATTTTCATTTGTCAAATTTGCAATTTTTAAAGATTTTTAATTTTGTAGCTTAGGATATTGATTCTAGAGAAAAACTTTTTAATAGAAAGTTGTAGTAAAATAAAAAACCTACAATTTGAGCTATGGTAAGTTTAATTTCGTTTATTGGTTATTGCAAAACAGCCTGCGAAAGGTCCAAAATGGCCGTTTTTTACAATTGCGTTATTTATTGTACTAATAATTTTTTTTATTTTTTAAAGCTTTAAAATGAAGATCTTTCAATTCCAAACATAAAAGAAATTGTAAGGCCGGATTAACGAATTTGTTGCTTAGATATTATAAATTGTTTATCCCAAGAGGTCAAATGTCGAAGGCTATAAATTTTTGAAAAAAAAATCGTAGAGAGTTGGTGAAACATCCAATCTCCTTCTAAAGAGTTATGTTTTCATATTCTGATGTAAATAAATGCGTAAAACATTTTTAAACCTCTAATTTTTGGGTTTGAAAATAAGGGGACAAATTTCGTTATAAACATTTAGAGCTGAAGCGGCCCTGTACATCCTATAAGTTTTTAATTTACAGATTATTGTTGCTGAAGACGAATCGAAGATTTATAAAAAAATTAAAAATTTCTACGACCAACTGAAGCCGAGCTAAATGTTGGGTTTGAAAATAAGGGGGCAAATTTCGTTATACACATTTAGAGCTGAAGCGGCCTTGTACATCCTATAACTTTCTAACTTACAGATTATTGTTGCTGAAGACGAAACGAAGATTTATAAAAAAATAAAAATTTTCTACAACCAACTGAATCCGAGATAATTGTTTCTTTTTTCTTAAATCGTAGTGCCTTTATTTATAACAATTAAAAAATTATTTTACAGTCATTGACTAAAGAAAGACTTATATTATCTTAAAATAAAAATTATTATAAAATATAGTTACATTTAATTATTAAAAATTATTTTTAAAATCGGTGCTTTTGCGAGCGGCCGAATTTTGCAAATCGCCCGGCTCGCTTCAAATCCGCACGCTCGGAAAAATTTTACGTAACTTGTATTAAATTTTGACCGAAAACAATTTAATAATATTACCATTATAATATACAGTCTATTTACCACTGTATTTGTTTTTCTTGATAAACTTTTATATATGAAATCTCATTTCTGAAGAAATAATATTACAAAAATGATACATTATATAAAATAAATAACTATATTTTTAATTCTTTCATTGTTTTATAAATATAATAATAATAATAATGGTACTTCTTATTATACAATATAAAAATTTTTCTTTTTGTAGTGACTATCCGTTTTGGATGTTGGCGACCATCATGGCAATCTGTACTTGCTCACTAAATCGGTACTGCTGCTCTAAAAATATTTGTAGTTGATGTGTTGAACGACGTACGTAAATTTTCTAGCAAGGTAATCCTTCGCCTTCCTGGTTCTCAGTTTCCAAATGGGGTTTGCCAAATTGCCATGATGGTCGAGAACATCCAAAACGGATAGTCACTACCAGAAGAAAAAGTTTTATATTGTCTAATAAGAAGTAACATTATTATTATATTTATATAACAATGAAAAAATTTAAAATATAGTTATATATTTCATATATAATATATATGAAACATATTATGTATCATTTTTGTAATATTATTTCTTCAGAAATGAGATTTTACATATAAAAGTTTAACAAGAAAAACAAGTACAGTGGTAAATAGACTGTATATTATAATGGTAATCTTATTAAATTGTTTTCAGTCAAAATTTAATACAAGTTACGTAAAAATTTTCCGAGCGCGCAGATTTGAAGCGAGCCGGGCGATTTGCAAAATTCGGCCGCTCGCAAAAGCACCGATTTTAAAAATAATTTTTAATAATTATACGTAACTATATTTTATAATAATTTTTATTTTAAGATAATATAAGTCTTTCTTTAGTCAATGACTGTAAAATAATTTCTTAATTGTTTTAAATAAAGGCACTACGATTTAAGAAAAACGAAACAATTATCTCGGCTTCAGTTAGTTGTAGAAAATTTTTATTTTTTTTATAAATCTTCGTTTCGTCATCAGCAACAATAATATGTAAGTTAGAAACTCATAGGATGTACAGGGCCGCTTCAGCTCTAAATGTTTATAACGAAATTTGCCCCCTTATTTTCAAACCCAACATTTAGCTCGGCTTCAGTTGGTCGTAAAACTTTTTATTTTTTTATAGATCTTCATTTCATCTTCAGCAACAATAATCTGTAAGTTAAAAACTTATAGGATGTACAGGGCCGCTTCAGCTCTAAATGTTTTTAACGAATTTGCCCCCTTATTGTCAAATCCAAAAATTAGAGGTTTAAAAATGTTTTACGCATGTATTTACATCAGAATATGAAAATATATCTCTTTAGAAGTAGACTGGATGTTTCATCAACTCTCTACGATTTTTTTTCAAAAAGTTATAGCCTTCGACATTTGACCTCTTGGGATAAACAATTTATAATGTCTAAGCAACAAATTCGTTAATCCTGCCTTACAATATTTTTTTATGTTTATAATTGAAAGATCTTCATTTTAAAGCTTTAAAAAATAAAAAAATTATTTGTACAATAAATAACGCAATTGTAAAAAACGGCCACTTTGGACTTTTCGCGGGCTGTTTTGCAATAACCAATAAACGAAATTAAACTTACCGTAGCTCAAATTGTAGATTTTTTAATTTACTACAACTTTCTATTAAAAAGTTTTTCTCTAGAATCAATATCCTAAGCTGCAAACTTAAATATCTTTAAAAATTGCAAATTTAACAAATGAAAATCGCAATAACAAAAAAAGCTCACAATATTTTTGGTCACATTTTAGTAGAAGTTATTCCTGGCATCGTCCTTTACAACACCTGATAGGTTTCCAAAATTCCTGAATTATATCACGTTTTTTTACCCACAGCCTGGGGAATATATACAAAACAACAGAAAATAGAGAAGAAAACACCTAAGATCAGAATGTACATATGGCATTTGTAGACCTTAGGAAAGCATAAGACACCGGGACAAGGAAAGAACGATACAAACCAATGACAAAAATAGGGATACCAGCTAACCTAACACAAGCAATTAAGAATTCCCATATGTATAATATTTCCATATGCAGGAGAAATGAAGTATATTGTAGATTGTAGCGTTTTGTTTAAATAAAACTATCGGTACGTTTATATATGACTATTTTTATTTACAGCGTTAAAGTTCGAATCTATCTTAACAACTAAACTAACAGGGTGTTTTGTAAAGAATGGGCCATAGCTTAACCTTAGATTCCTGAGCTTAAAATAGGTCGATTTTTAAGCTAACTTACCTTTGTACGAGAGTTAATAATAACCGAAATACAGGGTGTCAAAGTTAAACTTTTATTTTATTTACTCTTAAATATTTCCTGACAGGCATGAGCTAACAACACGAAATTTGGTAAGGAGGTTTTTTGGGAGGAGAAATCTAAATTCGCCACCAAAAATGATGTATTACCCAGAGGGCGCCACATACGTCTTTGAGCGCTCATTAATACGTTCAATTTTTGATCACCCACTCTATATACTTTTTGAATAAAAATTTTTAGAATAGGCTATTTTTGGGAAAAGTTATTTACCAGCAATTTTATTGCTGGAATCAAATCTTTTGATTGTATACAGGGTGGGCCAAAGACAATTAGATTTATTTATTAGATTAGATTTTAAGGAAATGACGATGTTTAACTACTCGTACCACAATAATAATTTAATTGAAACAAACACAAAAGTTTAGAAGGGTTTAAAGGAACAAAACCCGCATAAATTTTTTATGCGGTATACAAATTTCACTGTTATTATTTTTTCCTGTCATAAGATATTCCTGATCGGTACTCACCGGAGCGACCGCAGACGTTCGGATACAATTAGCGTCTCTTTGCAAAGACAATGACGTCGACTTTGCAAAGTAACAAGACACTTACTCAACACACACACTACACACGACACTAGATACCTCATGTTGTGATTGGCTGAATGACATAAAGTCCATGCCGTTAAAAAAAAGATATTCCTGCCATAAGAATGCCACATGTCCATTTTTAATAAAAATTCTGTAATAATTTTCGATATATTGGCAAAAATAGATTTTTATTTTGTAACTTCAAAGGGCTGTAACTTTTTTGTATGTGCACATTTGTACTGAGGTAAATAAGGTTCAATCGAACTATTTTTGGTCCCAGAATGTGGGATTTAATTTATCACCTGCCTTTTTGATATAGGTAGGACCGTGTATTGTTGCGTTTATATGATAAATATTAATGCCGCATAAATTTTTTGGTTAAAGATTTTATTAATTATTAAACTATTAGGTATGAATTTCCAAATTCCTAAGGGCACAAATGAATCACGTCTGACATTTTGCGATCGCTATCAGTATCCAAATTTTACTTAGCCAACTTCGGGAAATGTCAACCAGAAGACAAATGTGTAGAGCTTGGGGAGAAATTATTATGGCCTGAAAAAGAAATAAATTTACTACACTAATAGAAACCAAATATATTGATTTATTTACCTACATGTTTGAACAGGATGGAAATTTTAATGCATAGTTATTTATAAATTGTTATCAAAATAAGCAAAAAGGTATAGCGTTGGATAAGGTATATTATAGCTGGGAGGGAGGATTGGATGCTAAATTTTCAATTACTAAAGCGTCATGGGGACCTATTGGATTGTGAAAATTAATAGTTAATAATTAACAGTTTAATATTTAATAGTTTATTAATTAATTAAAACAAAAATAGTTAAGTTGAGTTTTCCATTTTAGTGGAGATTTTCCATTTTTTAATTTAACTTTTCATTTCCAAAAGTCGTTTTTTCGATTATTGAACCATCGATAGATAGCCATTCAAAGAAATGTCTCAAATTCTTATTTTTACGTAAGAGATCCAAATCTGCATTAAAAAAATGGGAGTTCCTATTTAAGACTTTAAAGTAAACCCCTACTCCTCCGTGGGGTCGTAATTGGTGTCATTCGTTAGTATTTTGAAAAATTCTGAACACGCATTTTTCAGTTTTTTGATTTGATGTTCATTTCGCTAATTCTGCTTGGGTTCCCCTACCATTATTTTATTTATTATTTTACATTATATTGTAACAATAGAATAAATAACCGACCGCAAGTAGCAGCTTCAAACGTTTCCATCTCGAGAATATTCTGGCGAAAGCACGATATATGAGGAATCAGTGGAGAAAGACCACACAATAGCTAGAGGGGGCGAAGTCTGGAATAATCGAGAATAACGTTATTTTGTATTAAGCAAATTGCGGTATTAGGAGAGTGGAGTTTAAGCTAGAGTTTGTAAAAGAAAACTTGTATAAATAAACTCGTATAAACGAACCGAGAGTATTATTTTAAGCGTAATTACTTCTTCTTCTTCTTGACTGGCTTTACAACTCGGGGTGAGTCTTCGCCGCATCCACTATGGCCCTCCATCGTCTGCGATCTTGCGCTTCGATTTGCCATTGTTGTACCCCAATCCTAGATAGATCGGTTTCAACATCATCCTTCCATCTTTTTCTGGGACGGCCCACTGATCTTCTACCGTCTGGTCTCTCGAAGAACACTGTCTTTAGCACTCTGTCTTCCTCTGATCATACTACATGACCTGCCCATCTTATCCGATTAGCTTTTATATGTCTGACGATGTTTTCAGGGACACGCGCCAACTCGTAACTTTTAATGATAAACATTTTCAAATCAAAATGTACACCGGCCAATTCGTAACTTTTACCTGACCTCCCACTTGAACTCGAAACTTTCTTCGGGTGAATTCGAAACCATTGGTTAAATCTAATACCTTAAATCTAAACCGAATGTTTCTTGGTTTGCTTAAAGACATTATATTTGTATTATATTATGTACCTATAAAAAATAGCAAAAATTGAAACATCTTAATAAAATAATTGAAACAATATTATAGTGTTTCACTAACACGTGTTATAAATATTATTTCCATGAAGTATAGCTCTACACGAGCTTGGTTTTTATCAAGTAACTGTAAATTTAATATTTAAATGTTTAGCAATGATCAATTATTTAAATCCATCTGATAATTTAAAAGCAAAGAGATTTTCCATATGTTTATTTGAAGTCAAAAAGATTATACGTTTATTTTTTAGTTACGAATTCACCGGTAGTTGATTGGTTACCGAAAAATTACCTGAGAGGGCCAGAGTTACCAATTGGCCTGTAATTAGGATGGGGGATTAAAATAGTTACGAATTCACCGGGACCCGTTTTCAGTACCATATAGAGTCACCAATTCAGCATTGCGGCGCCTTCTCCACTCTCCTGTCAATTCATCTCTTTGAGGACCAAATATCATTCTGAGGACTTTCCTTTCAAATATCAGCAATTTATTTATTTCTCGATGATGTAGAGTCCATGTTTTACTCCCATATTATGTAACAACTGGGCGAATAATTGACATGTACAGTCTTAATTTAGATTGTCTTTTCAGCAGCTTAGATCTTAATAATGATGATAGGGAGTATAATGCTCTATTTTCCGCAGCTATTCTTGCTGAGACCTCTTTTTCTATGTGATTGTCCTCTGTGATTACTGCTCCCAGATATTTAAACTCTTTTATTACTTCAAAGTTGTGGTCATTAATAGTTACGTTCTGCCTAACTCTTGGTCTTGGATTTTTGGTCACCAGCATATATTTCGTCTTCTCTTCATTTATTCGAAGGCCCAGGTTACCTGTTTCCTTCTCGAGCTGTGAAAACACCTCTCTTAGGTCTCTTGTAGAATGAGCGACTGCATCTAGATCATCGGCAAAGGCCAACAATAGTTTTGATCCTCGATTTGCGAATCTCCCTGTTAGTTCAGACGATATTTTACTTATTGCGTATTCTAAAGCCAAATTGAATAGCAATGGTGATAAAGCGTCTCCTTGTCTAAGCCCTGATGTTATACTAAATGGCATCGATGTTCTGTTTCCTATCTTTACCTGTGCATATGAGTCTGCCAAGCACATTTGAGTGAGCTGCACTAATTTTCTTGGTATTCCCATTTCTAGCATTGCTAGCCATAGTCTGCTTCTTTGTATCGAGTCATATGCTTGCTGGAAATCTACGAAGATTTGGTGTACATCTCGGTTGAATTCCCAGTTTTTTTCTAATATTTGTCGGATGGTAAATATTTGATCTATTGTTGACCTTCCACTTCGAAAGCCGCATTGGTAGTCGCCTAGAATATCTTCCGAATACGGAGTGAGTCTCTTTAGTAAGATAATTGATAGAATCTTATACGCTGTACTAATAAGCGATATGCCTCTGTAGTTTCGGAATTGCTCTTTATTTCCCTTCTTATGTATGGGTATTATAACGCTTCCATTCCATTCTCTAGGCATTTTCTGCTGTTGCCATACTCTGAGAATGATGTCATACAATTTTTGATGTAAAACGTTTCCTCCTTTTTTTATCAATTCTCCATTTATACCATCATTTCCTGGTGCTTTGTGATCTTTAAGAGATGCTATTGCATTCTTTACTTCTTGGAGTGTTGGTGGTGGTATTTCCACATCTGCAGAATGAAATGTAGTCTCTGATTCCTCCATCTCACTTTCAATATTTAGTAAATTCCGAAAGTAATTACGCGTAATTACGCTACAATACTATTCTAAGATGTAACACTTTGAGTATTATGCTTGTACATAGAGGTACTGTAAGTTCCTAGTTATTCAAAGAATCTCTTCTACTGAATAATATGGACTTTTAGATATATAGGCTTTTGTCATTTTTCGGAACTTGGAGAAAAATATTGCAAATCTAAGTTGTAAAGGAAGATGGTTGTATAGTTTTTTTTTGCGGAATATAATATAGATTTCTTTATTAACTCATTGGGCGGGATCGGCAAATATATATTAAAGGTTAAAATTTCTGGTGGAGTAGTCATTATTAGGCCTTACTGAAAAGACATGTAGGTATTTACGGATTAAACAAACAGTTTTTAAAATATATAAAGAAGGAAGTGCTAAAATTCCGTGATCTTTGAAGTAACTTCTGCAATGTGTTCTTCATCTGAGGCCAAACAGATATCTTATTGCTCTTTTTGCTTAAAGATGCTAAATTGATTTCCTTCAAAACAGAACTTATTGCATAGCAAGCTGAGGCGGGTTTCTTACTTAACAAATCGATATGATAGTCCAGGGCGGATCTGTTTTGAGATGGACGTTGAGAGGTCGCAAATTTTTTTGCAGAAATTGCTTGAAAATAGCTCAAATAATAATATTTAAGTTATCCTCCCACTCAAAATGGTCCGGAACATTGTTTAAATAATCAAAATGTCAAAATATGAAAGGAAAAATTCGATTTTTTTATTGGTTTTTTGATTATAACTTTAAAACTATTCATTTCTGAGAAAAGTTGTACTAACATAAAAGTTGCGTAATTAAATTTCCTACAATATAGAATTGGTAGAAAATTTAAAAAATAGTCATCCTTGTTGCAAAATAGCAATAATTGCGAAAAAAAAAACATGCAAAAACAAGTATTCGCATTTTACGGTTTTCAACCATTTATGCTAGACTTAGGACCTTCATATTTTACCCAGAAAAACTTTATGATATAGTAAAATAGCACTGTAAATTTATTTAAGATCGGTTGAATAGATTTTGCAAAATAAATTTTGCAATCCAGCTTTCGCAAAAAAAATTAATTTTTTTAAAATGTTGCAGGACAGAAAATAAAGCAGATAGCAAGTTGAATTTTTTTTCTGCTTATAGAAGTGTACTGTACCTTTTCTTTGCAATTTGCAACATTAAAATCGATTAATTACAACGGCGTCAGGAAATTTTTTAAATAAACATTAATTTTTGGTGCTACGCGCAGGACAGCGGTGTAGAATTCACACAAGTTGATTTCCACCAAAATTTCTTCCAATCTTTATCTAATATATTATTTTCTTACTCCATATTTTCTTGTATTTTAATATTTTAATTCCACAAAAATCAAACTAATTTTATTATTGTTTGTGAAATATTGTTTAAACAATTGGATATGTTTAAAAATAATAAACTTTTATTCTCCAAGTTAAAATATATCAACAAAGAAAGTTTTTGCTAAAAAAAGTGTTATTTAAAAGGATAGAGTAGGTGTTTTTATTTTGCAATAAACAAATTGATTTATTTATATCGAAATATAATAAAAATTAAAATGTATCGATCATTATCAAAGGTCATTGGAATGCCAAATCAGAGCAAACTATCCGCTGTCCTGCGCGTAGCACCAATAATTAATGTTTATTTAAAAAAAATCCTGACGCCGTGGTAGTTAATCAACTTTAGTTTTGCAAATTACAAATGAAAGGTACAGTACACTTATATAAGCAAAAGAAATTTCAACTTGCTATCTACTTTATTTTCAGTCCTGTAACATTTTGAAAAAATGAATTTTTTTTGCGAAAGCTGGATTGCAAAATTTATTTTGCAAAATCTATTTAACCAATCTTAATTAAATTTACAGTATTGTTTTACTGTATCATAAAGTTTCTGTTAATGAAATATGAAGGTCCTAAGTGTAGTATAAATGGTTGAAAAACGTAAAATGCGAATACTTGTTTTTGTATGGTTTTTTCGCAATCATTGCTATTTTGCCACAAGGATGACTGACTATTTTTTAAATTTTTAACCAATTCTATATTGTTGGAAATTTAATTACGCAACTTTTATGTCAGTACAAGTTTTCTCGGAAATGAATACTTTTAAAGTTATAATCAAAAAACGAAGAAAATAATCGAAATTTTCCTTCATTTTTTGACATTTTGATTATTTAAACAATGTTCCGGACCTTTTTGAGAGGGAGGATAACTCAAATATTATTACTTGATTTATTTTCAAGCAATTTCTGCAAAAAAATTTGAGTCACCTCTCAACGTCCAAATGTACTAATATTTTTACAGATGCGCCCTGGTCTATGAAGGAATCATTTGAGGTTTCTGACTAAAAAAATAACAAGAAATTTTACAGAACAATACTGATCTGGCTGCTATTAAGAAGTAAGGGTTGAAGAGATCCTTTATAGGATAATGCTACTGAATTTTCTATGTTAAAAGAGAGTAAATTAGAGTCAGACCAGGTTGTTATCGTAAGTACAATAGAAGTTATAGTTGCATGAAGAGTTGCAATAGTTGGGTTGCGCCAAGTGATACTGGTGGTATCATTAGCAAACGAAAAATTTTTCCCTCGAATTTTAAATAAGTGATGTCCCCATACTGAACCTTGTGGTACTCTACATACAATGTTTTTGAGACTATTTGCTCAATTTGCTCTAATCATGCTATAAAATACTATATTCATTATGAAGCTTACGATGCTAAGATTATAAAAAAATACCTTCAATATCAACAATTTGTATTAACCATCATTTCGTATTTTGTATTAACAATCATAGTGATTTTAAAATTTCCAATTGCAATATTTAATGTTCTATTGCCATTACGTGTATTATTATTTAATTTTTAAGTGTTCAAGATCTCAATCATTGCTCATTAATGCAAATAAAAGATTTTAAAGAGCAGTTTAGTTCAGCATAAATAATTGAACGAACCGCTAAGTTCCTTTCTCTTGAGGATTTAATTTCCATCTCCATTTAATTTCCCCCCGAACAGCATTAGTCCGTTCTTTAACGGTAAAATATTGCAAAATCTCTAAATTTTAAAGAACCGCTTGGATTGACATGAAATTTGGCATACACATAGCTAACAAGTCAAAGAAAAGAAGTGATATTGTGCCGATATGTGCTTTTGCCCTGGGGGTGGTTTTCACCCCCTCTTGGTGGTGAAAAAATATTCGTCCAAAGAAAGTCAGGAAATGGATAAACTGGCTAATTTTAAGTAACTTTTGTTCTATAGAGTTTTTTCACTAAGTCAATACTTTTCGAGTTATTTGGCAGTGAATATGTTCATTTTTTCAACAAAATAACCACGCTTTTAGACGGTTTTTCGCAAATAACTCAAATAGTAAGTATTTTGTCGAAAAAACATTCTTAGCAAAAATATAACCTGTAAAAAATTTTAGAAAATGGTGTATATATCAGGTCTCTACACCTAGTATATTCGTCATATTCCAAATGGAATATTTTAACGTGAAATAACCAAAAATGAAGCACATTTTTGGAAAACTCATTACAACCTATTTAAAGTGTTTAAAAAAAGCTTCATTTTTGTTTTGTAAAAAAAAATTCTAGCATCAAAACTAAACAAGTTACGCTCAAAATAAAGTTAGTCCCTTTTGGTTTTGGTAAAAAAATCGAGAAAATCACCCCCTAATTAGTATCTTAAATGAACTTAATCGTTACGACTTCACAAGTTTCTTGACTCGTGTATATATTGTTTATCTATCTATCTATCAGCGAGGTTCCTACAGCCTCTGCCGCTTCTCGCATTTCGACCGCCATCGTTTTCTGTCCATCCATTCGTCTTCTTTGATGGCTCTATCTTTCATGATGTGCCGTACATTTTCTTCCCAGGCAACTGAAGGTCTTCCCCTTCTTCTTCTTTGGTGTGGTATGTAATTTAAAGCTTTCTTTGGCCATCTATCTTCATTCATTCGTTTCACGTGTCCATACCACACTAGTTGTCTAGTTTCAATTTTATCTACACTGGAATATACAGTATGTGTCCTCCTTCTAATATCTTCATTCCTGATGTGATCTTTTTTAGATATACCACACGCTCTCCTTAGATAATCCATTTCTACTACTTCTATTCTTTTCCTATCTTTTTTTGTCATCTGCCAAACTTCTGCCCCATAAGTCATAATAGGCTCTACCAAGGTACGATAGATTGTCAATTTCGTTTCTTGCCTTATATCTTTAGACCACAGTAGAGAGCTCAGAATGTTTACCGCTTTTTTGCCCTGCTGCGTTCTCTTTTCGATGTCTCTTTTGGTAGTGCCTTCTTTAGATATTATAGATCCGAGATATTTATATTCATTACATCTTTTCGTGGTTCTAATTTCTAACTCTGGATCTTCTTCATCAACCCCTATTTTAAGATACTCTGTCTTTGACATATTCATATTAAGGCCCCATTTTTCATATTCTTTCTTTAGTTTTCTAAACATGTAGTCCATGTCTTCCTCATCATTCGCTACGACTACCTGATCATCTGCAAAAAACAAAGTTGTTAGACATTTACCACTGCCTATGTCTATTCCCATTCCGGATACTTGTTTCCTCCACTGCTCTAGCGATGATTGAATATATATTTTAAATAAAGTCGGAGACAGACAACATCCTTGTTTAAGCCCCTTTGATATAGGGAATGATTCAGATATAAAGTTTCCTTCTTTAACGACACTTCTTGCATTTTTGTATATATTTGCGATAGCATCCACATACTCTCTACTGAGACCTACCTTCGTCAATGTTTGAAACAGTTTTTTCAAAGGTACCGTATCGTATGCCTTCTCCAAATCTACAAACAATAGCTGGGTTGATAGATTCCTTGCCTTCCGTTTTTCTATTACCTGCTGCAGAACGAATATATTATCAGTGCACGATCTTCCTGCACGAAATCCACTTTGTTCTTCCATGTCTTCGTATTCTGATTCTATTCTTTTCTTTATTATTCGACCGTACAACCTCCCTACTGAGCTGGTAACAGTTATTCCTCTATAATTAGAGCATATGCGTTTATCCTCTTTCTTGAATACTGAGCTGATGTATCCAACATTCTAATCATCAGGGATATTTTGTCCTTTTAAGCATTTATTAAATAGTTGAACCAACATCTCATGTAATATGTTTGGTCCGTACTTTACCAACTCAATTGGGATGTCTCCAGGTCCTGCTGCTTTACCGTTTTTAGATCTTTTGAGGGCTTCGCTTAACTCTCCGGTTGTTATCTCAACTATTTGTGTATGTTCGGCTAATTCTTCCATTTCGATCTCTTGGAATTTACATCTATCTTCTGTCAGTAAAATCTCATAATGGTGTTTCCACTGTTTAAGATCTATTAACTTTATGTTAGATTTTTCCTTTCCTTCCCTCTGGAGAGACTTTATTACCTTCCACGCTTGCCCAACTCTTGTTCCACCCATATACCTATCCACTTCTGCGCATTTTCGGTCCCACATCTCATTTTTACTTTTCACTACTTCTCTTTTTACATCTCGATTTAATGCTGCATATCTCTTGTGATCTTCCTCCTTTCTTGTTGACATCCATTTCTGATAAGCAGTTTTCTTCTTGTTTACTAACGTTTGCATATTCTCCGACCACCATTCTGTATTTTTTATTTCATGTTTGTATTTATACCCCAAAGCTTCACTTGCAGCCTCATGAATGTATTTTTTAATTTGCTGGTATAATTCTTCCGCTGTTATATTTTCTCGTCCCACATTTTGTAATTTTGTGGCCAGTCGTAATTTATATAGAAATTTCGTTGAGTCTTCTTTCAAGCTTTCTAGGTTATATTTATGAGATCTTACTTCTTGTCCCTTTTCTATATTCTGTACCTGAGTATTATTGTTTTTGCGATAGTTAACTATCACGTTGGCCATTAGTAAACGATGATCGGATCCACATTCTGATCCACGGTATACCCTTACGTCAGTGGTTTTCAGCTGGGAAGTTTGACGTTGAATTACATAGTCGATTATCGAGCGCAGATTCCTAGTAGGTTGTATCCATGTAAATTTGTGGATGTCTCTATGTTGAAAAAATCCATTCATAATCTTGAGAGACATTGTTTCACAAAAATCTCTAAGACGCATTCCGTTGTCATTGGTTATTTGTTCCCCATATCTTCCTACGACTCTATTATTTTCTTCTCTACCTACTCTGCCGTTTAAATCTCCTAGTACATAGATTTCACAGTTATCTTTAACTTGAGAGATTATTTCATTCATCTTGTCGTAGAAATCGTCTTTACTTTCTGGATCTGCATCTTCATTTGGGGCATACACTCCGACAATTACGATATTGTGCCCATTCTTTGTCATTTCCAGCATCAGCAGTTGTTCATTTACTTCAGTCCACGATTTAATATTATTTTTAAGATTTTTTCGAATAGCAATAGAGACTCCTCTCTTAGCTCTGTTATCTTTGCTCACTCCACTGAAGATATGTATATACTCTCCTATCTCTTCATTTCCTTTTCCCTTTTTCTTGGTTTCGGTAAGAACACATACATCTATTTTTCTTTCCGCTAATTCTTTGAATACTTCTGCTTGTTTGGTTTTAAGTCCTTGCACATTCCATGTAGCCAATATCATTTTCCTTTTCCGTTGCATTAGTCGTCTTTGTTTTGATCCGTCCGCATTCCGAGGCGTTTTGTCGAAATTTGTAGCATTTATTTCTTTTGACAAGGGACGAGTTGCTAGCCCATCGCCTCAACCCTCCTCCTTTATCCGGGCTTGGGACCGGCACCGGCATTTACTGAGCTACTAATCCACCCAGCACTTACCGGAGGCGGAGTTATTATATTATACCATATATTGTTTATATGATCTGTAAGTTTCATCGGTTCAAAGTCCTTATTATTGAAAGGGCTGTAGTTAAAAGGGGTTGAACGAGTCACTGATCACCAATGTATGCAAATTTAGAAACACCAAATCTTAATCAGTTTTTGTCTAACAGAAAAACAAAAAAATACATGATATTCAGAAAAGCAAATCTAACTTTTTTTGTTTTTCGAGATTTTTGGTAACTCTAACAATTTTTAAGTTATATTGAAAAAAACAAATTTTTCAAAATTTAAATTTTTAAAAATTTTATTTTTGAAACCAAATTTTTTCAAAAATAAGCATTTTGAATCGATGAAACATACAGATCATATAAACACAACATAAGTAAAACAATTTGTGGAGCGGTAACGATTAATTTCATTTAAGTTGCTAATTAGGGGGTGGTCTTCCCAATTTTTTTTTGGAAAAACAAAAGGGACCAACTTTATTTTGAGCGTAACTTGCTTAAATTTAATGCTAGAAATTTTTTGTAAAAACAGAAATAAAGCTTTTCTTAAACACTTTAAAAAGTTATAATGGGTTTTCCCCAAAAAGTGCTTAATTTTTTGGATATTTCACGCCGAAATATTCTATTTGAAATTTGGTGAATATGAATCTATTTTTCATTGGCTATAACTCTGGTTCTACAAGATCCAGAGACCTAACACGTACACCATTTTTTTTTACTTTTTTATAAGCTATATTTTTGCTAAGAACGTTTTTTTCGACAAAGTACTTACTTTTTGAGTTATTTGCGAAAAACCGTCTAAAAATGTGGTTATTTTATCGAAAAATGAACATATTCACTCGCAAATAACTCGAAAAGTGTTGACTTGGCGAAAAAGCTCTATAGAACCAAAGTTACTTAAAATTAGTCAGTTTACCCATTTCCGGACTTATTTTGGACATATATTTTTTCACCCTCACGAGGGGGTGAAAGTCACCCTCAGGGCAAAAGCACACATCGGCACATTATCACTTTTTTTCTTTGACATGTAAGCTATACGTGTGCCAAATTTCATGTCAATCCAAGCGGTTCTTTAAAATTTAGAGCAAAAACCGTGAAAGAATGGACTACATGGAGAATTGCCCGTCTAAAGTTGGCAGTATTGAATTTGGACGATTATTTTATTCTAAATAAATAAAATAGAATTTATAGTTCGAGATAAAGAAGTTAACCAAATTAACCATGAATCATAAAAAAAATATTTACATGCCTTTCTTAAGAGTGCAGGCTAAAAATTTCTGGCCAATGCTTTTTAAATGCATTCATTGTTTTAATCCTAAGAAAACTAATAAGTATTTTTGAAAAATTTAAACGCAGAATGAAAGATTACATTATTACCGAGGGTTGAAAGTCTCTGAAAACTTCTTTAATGTTTATTTTAATACGCTTTCCGGGGTGAAAAAAAAAAAGAGAAAATTGAGTGTGATTTTTAATTTCAAATATCTCATTCAAAAGAAACTTTTTATTTATTCTAAGGGATTTTCAGCCCCCAGTAATAATGTCATATTTCATTCTGCGTTTAAATTTTTCAAAAATATTGATTATAATTCTTAGGATCCGAAGAAAATGAATCCATTTAAAAAGCATTGGTCCCAAATTTTGCGCCTACGCTTTTAAGTTTCAAATGGTATTTGGAGATACGCACTCAAGATATTTTACATATGTGACACACTTTCTTAATAAAATGGAAATGTACTCGCTAGACATCAAATTAGACATCATAGATAATAACTGTAAACATGAACATAATAAGGAACCACAGAAACAAGTATAGATTTTTTTATATACGAGACCTCAACAATTTAATCTTAAAAAGTAGACAAGGCGAAAACGGCGGGATCGTTGGAAAAAATATTCCCATGAGATTTTTTTGCATAATCACATTCGTAAGACATCCCAGAATAAGGTTCAAGAAGTCGCCCACATGAAAAGTGGTCCAAATTTTTTTAAACAATTTTTTAAACAAATTGCCAAAAATCAATATTTCGGTCCAGACATTTTTTTAGGTTTTTTGAACCAGTCTGGACATTAGGTCCAGACATAGATTCGAAATATTGTGCTAAAATAGCAATTCCGTCAGTGGCGTAGAATTTGGAAAGGGTCAGCCATGCACTTGCCCCCGTCGTACGCCACTGGTAGTAGGCAAAAACGTCTGTTTATCATAATTTAGTAGGGTGTATGGTACCTACATTTGCTGCCAAGTATGACAAGGATATGTCAAATAGTTTTAAAGTACTGGGTAAAAATAATTATTACATTTCTAAATAAAACACCCTTACCTGTAACTCAGTGACGAGCCACATTTTATTTAAGTGATTTGGGTTAAATCTTAATTTTTTGAGGTCTAGAATCTACATTTGATAGGTTGGACATTCTTAATGAATCACACTGTAGAAAAACAATTTTTTTTTTAAATGAAAAAAGCAGATGGCAAGGATTGAATGAATATCTGGCTTGGTATAGAACTCTTTCTTATTTCTGCCAAATCTTTTTTTATTACCTAAGCTGTGTTAATACTACTGAAATCTGGTCAGAGTTGACCAATTATCAATTCATCTTTGACTTAAATTACTTATTTTATCTAACAAGTATCCTCTGCTTTTACACTAGTTAATATTTTACACTAACTCAAATCTGCTCGCACAAATCTGAATATTGTGACGATCCTAGACTCCGATTGACCGCCGAAGATTCCGGCCTAATTTTTGTAATTCCGCGTAGACAATTTTTTTGTTTACCTAAGCGAGGATAATTTATTCCTTGTTTGATTTCTGATGTGAACATTCTATTCATTCTAGACCTTTGCCGATTGTACTATTGTTTGTTTTTTAACCAAGAGGAGTGATTCAAATTTACCGCGCCGTAATGCTTGTTTCTAATTGGTCCAACAGCAGGCAAGTTTACTCCACTGTTATTAAATTTTGACAGTAATGACATTTATGAAATTTTGGCACTTTGGCACTATCATTTTATAGGTTAATTAAGTGTATCGGCGATTGTTTGTGTTTTCTGCATTATTCCTTTAATTTTTAGATTTTTAGTCTACTTTTATATAAAAACAGTTGTTTTTAGAACTCTTTAGCGATGTGTTAGTATAATTTATAATATGTATGGATTATCATCGAAAGCTGATTATGATCAACGAAAAAAAAAGATGAATTTGGTGACTTTCCTAGTAACTTTCTTGGGTGTAAATCTGTCTTTTTAGTTTATTCCTCTTGGTTAAAAAATCAACTATAGTAAATTCTTTGTACCTGTAGTTAATTTATTCCGTATTCCAAAGCGTTCTATGTTTTTCGAAATGTTCGATAAAGTTGTTTGTTTATATATTATAATGTACCTTTCGATTTTTCTAAACTATAAATACTATTTAAGGAAACGAAAATAAATGTTTGGGGCAGTCTAATAAAGCCGTGGTTATGTTGTAACGTATAAAATAATTATCGTAGTATTTCTGATGAATTAAATGTTAAGTGTTTATTGTTTTTAAAGAGTTTTTAAAGTTACTCTAGCAAATAAAACAATATAAAGTAAGTCTTTTTATTTAAATAAATATAAGTCAGTATCTATATATAAATCAGTAAAAATAAAATAGTAAAATCAACCACATAACTTTACAATATATTGTTATTGTTACGAAAAATTGGATCTAGATTGTATTGATCAAATATTTAATTTTAATTTTTCAGCCTTGTATTCTGATCTTGGTCTTCAATTTTGTTTACATTTTACTTAGCTTTTTTAGTTATTGTTATCAAATAGAACATTTTCTCTTACTGAATAAACTCTTTCGAAGGTGAAGTAACTCCATCTCTGGCTCATTTCCCTTTGCCTCATTTTACTCAAGGCATAAATTGAATAATTAATTAAACTGTTATGTCTTCGTACTCTGTTTACTACAGCTCAAAACTTTATGAATGTGCCTCTATACTGATGTCATAATGGTAGATAACTTTTCAATTTTAATGTAAACGTTCGTAATCGGTGTTTATTGCCCCATCAAAGAAGGGAAAAGGGCTTTCACGAAAATTAGAGACGAGAAAATGAAAACTCATTCGGCCAGCTCTTTCCTTACGACTTCTGAAATATTTACTTTTCCGAGATCGCCCTTTCACATTTCTCCAAACAAGACCAGTGTCGACGAAAACAGTGGTGGTGATTGGAGAAACGTTTTGGAGTGCGTATAAACTGAGTTAATTTTACTTCTATTATATGTTTTCAACGAAATCAATATACTTTAAACAGTTTCTCTACTACTTTCCAAAAATTTTTATTAAAACAATACAAAAAATTAAAAAAATAAAAGAATAAAACACACACAAACACATTGAAAATGCCACAAATGATTTCTGAACAATAATTGTTGCCAAAAATTTTAATTAAAGACGTATTTTCTGAAAAAAATATATAATAATATACTTACAATCATAAAATTTATAAAAAAAATAAAAAAATGATATAACTTGCATTGGGCTTGAACCTACTTCCCGTGTATCCCGCCGTACGAGAGTCGAAGCGATTTCAAACTGCACCACCTTCGCGTATACGTCATGTGGGAATATACACAAACTGAACAACTTTTTGACATTTTGTTTATATGAATTTTTATTAGTTTGATTTTTGTCGAATTAAAATACAACAATATATAGAGTAAGAAAACGATACATTAGATGAACATTTGTAGAAAGTTTGTTCGTAATCAGGTTATGTAAATTAAAGCATTGCCTACTAGGGGTATAGCATAGCAAGTACTAGGTAAGTACATTATTTTTTTTACATTTTCCAAATAGGTATGAAGATAATTTTTTATTGGAATACAACTGAAACATTTAGAATTACGTACCTGTGGCTTTTCAAAACTGTTTAAAAACTCACTATAATTATAAATTTGATTTTATTTCTGTCCTCACAACAATAAAAACTAATATATTATACAACATTTTTGTTTACCGATAACCTCCATATTGAACAATTATTGACAGATCATTTCAACACCCAATCAGAGCCCGTATAAAGACTAATAGGGCTTTTCATCAATTGTCATTTGTTTCGAGCTTCTGTCAAATGTCGTATAATCCGTGTATAATATTAATATACGCGGATTATACAACATATGACAGAAGCTCGAAAAAAAATGACTGTGAATGAAAAGCCCTATACCAAACTGTCGGTGTGCGCATGCGCGCAGATCAATATAAATTCACCCTCAATCTCAATCGCGCCTAAAGAAGTATAACTTCAAAAATTCTTAAATAAATAATTAATTTGTAAACTTGACATAAAATATCAGGGAAACTGTTATTCATTAAAATTAATTATTAAAATTATTATACAGTGCATTCGTAAAGTGTGGAAACGGTCTATTATCTCATGACTTAATTATTTTCAGAGCTAAAGCTCTGACAGGTCGATTTTTATTTTCAAATTATGATTTTTTGACGAATATCCTATAATAGTGATGTCATCGATTTGGGCGTGATGACGTCATCGACGCTTTTTTAAATAGGAATAGGGGTCGTGTGGTAGCTCATTTGAAAGGTGATTCAATTCTCTATTCAGTAATATAAACATTAACATCATTATTGATACTGGGTGGCCAAAAAAATAATTTTTGAATTAAATTATTTGCCGCAAAAAAAAAGAATATATCGATGGTAAAAGTTCCCAACCTCCTATGTCAATTTTTGGCTATTTTATTTTGTTACCCTAAGGGCCGGTTGTTCGAACGCTAATCAAGAAGTTGATTATAATCAATCATTTATTGTAATCAATTTTCTTGATGGGAATCAAATCGCGACATGAAAAATACATGTAAAACACTAATCAGTTATTGATTGTAGTAAAACAGTAATTAAAATATAGCCGCAGCTCTTAAATTATTAAAAATTGCTTATTATTATTATTGATTTGTAAGTAAAAACAAGAAATTAACATCAGAAAGAGTTTAAGTATGTTTTATTTTAAATTAAAACAAAATAATAAAATAAATCAGTCAACATAACCTCAAAATGCGACATCTGTCAGAAGTACGCTTAATCAAATATAATTGTAATTAAATATTTGATAATGATCAGTTTTGATTAGCGTTCGAACAACCGGCCCTAAATTAAAGAAAAATATGTATTTTTACTATTTAGAGCTCCTATATCGTTATTTCATTAATTGGCTTATACATAGATGGCCATACATGAATTAACAACATCGGAGCTTGTAAACAGCCAAAACACATATTATTTCTCTTTAATTTTAGGGCAACAAAACAAAATTTCCAAAAATTGACATAGGAGGTTGGGAACTTTCACCATCGATATGTAATTTATTTAACTCAAAATAACATTTTACTGTTATTATCAGTTATTACTGTTACTATTACTGTTACATCAGAAAAGAGAAAAAAAAATGTTTATTTGACAAATAAACATTGCCTTTCGTTTAAATTAAATGTTCAAACTGACAAGAGGCAGGTGTGTGGCTGTTTGACATTTAATTTAAGCGAAAAGCAATGTTTATTTACAGTGCCGGATTTAGGGTATTTGCGGCCCTAGGCCAAATTACCCCGAGCGGCCCCCGATAACTTCACGATTATGTAATTAAAGCATAAAAACTTAATAATAATAATAATAATAATTAAAACGTTTATTTTAATTTTACTTTTTAAAATTCGCAAAACAAAGCATAACATAAATGAATAGAAATGCCTTCAATGTTCTATTTGAATACGGACATAAATATGTTGAAATGTATTTACTAATTAAATAATCTTGGTTTGCACATTTGAATGATATACATTTGCACATACAGAAATTTCAAAAAAGAAAATTTATAGAAAGAATTCTATATTTATAGAAGCCTTTGAGATGTTGGTTTTTCGAAGGATGCTAAAGATCTCTTGGACAGATCACGTGACCAACAACGAGGTGCTGAGAAGAATGGATACTGAGAGATTTCCTAAATATTGTAAAAAACAGAAAAACGAGTTATCTAGGAAATAATTTACATAGGAGAAAAATACAACTTTTTACGACTCATAATGGAAGGGAAAGTGGAAGGAAGAAGAGTATTGGTATTAATAGCAAATAACGAATTTTTGTAGTTTGGTAAAAAATGCAATTTTCTTCAGAATAGATAGATTAGCATCAGGGATACGAAAAAATGTTTTAATATAAAAATTGTAGGTTATTTAATTCCCAATAACTTGGTTTGAAAAAAAAAATTTCTACGGTAAAAATTGAGCGAATCGTAAATGAGTAAGTAATCGAAAAACATTGAATTTTTCGATATAAAACTAACACTTTCGATAGCGAATAAATCGAAAACTATTAATTTTATCAAAAAAATTTATAGAACATGTTTTGCTTAAAATGAATGTTTTTATCAACTTTTGTGGTCAAAATACAGGGTGTAACGAAAATACAGGTCATAAATTAAATCACATATTCTGAGACCAAAAATAGTTCGAATGAACCTAATTTACCTTAGTACAAATATGCACATATAAAAAGTTACAGCCCTTTGAAGTTACAAAATAAAAATCGCTTTTTTCGAATATATCGAAAACTATTAGAGATTTTTTATTGAAAATGGATATGTGGCATTCTTATGGCAGGAACATCTTAAAAAAGAATTATAGTGAAATTTGTGCACCCCATAAAAATTTTATGGGGGTTTTGTTCCCTTAAACCCCCCCAAACTTTTGTGTACGTTCCAATTAAATTATTATTGTGGTACCATTAGTTCAATTCAATATTTCTATAACTTTTTTGCCTCTTAGTATTTTTTCGATAAGGCAGTTTTTATCGAGTTGCGGCTTCATTTTTAATATGTTTACATAAAAATTTTATGGGGGTTTTGTTCTTTTAAACCCCCCAAATGTTTGTGTATGTTCCAATTAAACTTTTACTGCGGTACCATTAGTTAAACACAGTGTTTTTAAAACTTTTTTGCCTCTTTGTATTTTTTAGAGAAGGCACTTTTTATCAAGATATTACTTCTTTTTTAATATGGTTCAAAATATACCTAAAAATGTAAATCATAAATAAATTTTCATATTATTACCAAGTCTCCATAATCGTACTTAGCCATATACAAATATGTGGTGGAATTGACAAATATTCAAAATATCTCGATAAAAACTGACTTTTGGAAAAAGTACTAAGAGGCAAAAAAGTTTTTAAAATATTGTGTTTAGCTAATGGTACTACAATAATAATTAAATTGGAACGTACACAAAAGTTTGGGGGGTATAAAGGAACAAAACCCCCATAAAATTTTTATGGGGTGTCCAAATTTCACTATAATTTTTTCTTAAGGTACTACTACCATAAGAAAGCCACATGTCTATTTTCAATAAAAGATCTCTAATAGTTTTCGATATATTAGAAAAAATCGATTTTTATTTTGTAACTTCAAAGGGCTGTAACTTTTTTTATGTGCACATTTGTACTAAGGTAAGTTAGGTTCAATCGAACTATTTTGGGTCCCAGAATATGTGATTAAATTTATGACCTGTATTTTTGTTACACCCTGTATAATAAAAAATTTCCACCCCGAGATGGGGTGGCAACCACCCCCATGGTACAAGCGCCTTTCGGTATCATATAGATTTTGATCCTCGGAGGATCCAGTACTTATCCTCAAATTTTCAAGCAAATCGATCCATTCTGTAAAAATTGCGAGGTGAAAAGCTTCGGTTCCTGGACTATTTGGAAATGGTGACTTTTATTTTTAGCAAAAACTATGGTTGTAGAAAAAGTATAGTGTGTAACACGTGCAGAAAGGTAATTTCTCACTCGTTTGAATTACGGCACTCGCTTGCGCTCGTACCGCAACTTTTCAAACTCGTGAGAAATTAGTACCTTTCTGCACTTGTTGCACAATATACTATTCTCACTGCCTGAGAAATTGTTCGTTTTGAATGTAGATATGTAAGTAGTGACAGAAGTTGCACATTGTATAGCATCCATAGAAAAAATATGTTGTATTTAATTTCTATAGATACCAAAAGTATAGAAACAAAGGAATTACTTCCCATATCTCATGTCTGATTTAGGTTTAATTATAAATTGTTACATTCAAGAAATAATGTTATCGACATTCAATGATTCTACAAAAAATTTAAGGAATCAAAGATATTTATGTGAAACCTTTTCAAAAGGATATCATAATTTAAGATATTGTCAAAGCAAAAAAATCAGTCGATATAATTTTAACGGAAAAATGCGAAATACGCAAACTGATTGATACGATTTCGAATTCCTTAACAGAGTGGAATGGAGAACGTATTCTGTCAACCATACTAATGAGATATCACATGAACCCACAGATTACATGATTCTTCACTCCCTCATACGTGTAGTATGTAAATAAGATTGTATCTATGTAAAGAGTATAGAAAAATCTCATTTACCTAATAAAAGTTTTACCTCGGGACATAATTTAAAATATTTACAATGTTTATTCAAATCGCCAGAGCATATTACGATACTTTTTCTGAGTCGAAAATAGAGAATTTTTATATCAATTAAAAAAAATTGGCGCATGACGCATGCCAACAGAAGTGATAATACTTCTACTTCTTATTTTAAATTATCTTCTTCTTACGGTGCAGTATTCTTAAGGACGTTGGCCATTACATTTGCCCATTTAATCCTATTTGCAGCCGCCCTGAATAGTTCTATGGAGGTCATATTCGTCCATTGTCGTAGGTTTTTAAGCCAAGAGTTGCGTCTTCTTCCTGGTCCCCTTTTGCTATTGATTTTACCTTCGATTATAAGTTGTAGCAGTTCATATATTTGATTTCTTAGGATGTGACCAAAATATTGGAATTTTTTTTATTTTTACAGAATGGATCTACGATTTGCTTGAAAATTTGAGAATAATTAGTGGATAGTTTAAGGATAAAAATCTATAGGCGCTTTTACCATGGGGGGGGTGGCCACCCCATCTTGGGGATGGAAATTTTTTATTATATTTCGACTGCAAAAGTTGGTAAAAACATTCATTCTAAGAAAAAAACGTTCTATACATTTTTTTTGATAAAATTAATAGTTTTCGCTTATTTCGCTATCGAGAGTTTTAGTTTTATATCGAAAAAATCAATGTTTTTAATAAGTTTTCGTTTTATCAAAACAACTTTACTTAACAGAAATGTACCTTTTAAAAAAATAAACAAAACCATTTTTTAATTTACTTTAAGACCAATTATTTAGCTATACTTTATTATATGTTAGCTCTTCTTCGTCAAATGCTAAATATTGTAGTTTCAAAGTCAAAAAAACAGGAAAACTATGCAGTTTTCGAGGATAACTTGTTCAAACTAATTTAAAGTATCTAAAAATATCTATCTCCAGAAATAAAAAAAAAACAGTCTCTAGCTAAAATATAATGAACAGAATACCAGTCCCTATTTTTTTTTTCAGCGAAAAAGTGATCAGAAGCAACCATCCTAATTAAAATTAGTCATTGACCTTATCTGGTCTTCTTTATTTATGTATTTTTAATACGTTCTAGAAGTTTGACCGGCTTAGAATGATTATTAAAAAAAAATGGAGTTAAAAGCCAATAACAAATTTTTGTAGTTTGGAAAAAAATGGCCTTTTCTTCAGAATAGAAAGATTAGCATCAGAGATACGAAAAAATGTTTAAATATGAAACTGTAGCTAATTTAATTCCCAAGAATCTGGTTTGAAAAAAAAATTTCTACGGCAAAAATTGAGTGAGCTATTGACAATTACAACTTGTAATAACATGCAAAAACCACCTTTATCAACCCTTTCAAAGTCACCCCTTTTTGCAACTGAGGACTCTAAAAAGATTTAATATTAATAGATGTGGCTAATTAAAAATTGTGGCTTATTCCCATTAGAAATAGTTGATTAAAAAAATGCCACAAGGAAATAGCTTCAGAACAACATTAATAGATCTTGTAAAAACCTACAAAATTCTTTTTTACCAAACTTTCTAAGATAGAAAATAAAAAAAAGTTGCGGTTAAAAAATCAAACTATTTTTTTAGTAAACAAAAGGAGTAATCCAATTGGAAGCATAGTAATGTAAGTTGTTGTCGGTGTTTTTAGTCATTGGTCTTATTTATTCTTATTTATTTATGTATTATTAATAGATTCTAGAAGTTTGACTGGCTTAGAATAATTAGTTTTAATAAAACTGGAGTTAATAGCAAATAACGAATTTTTGTAGTTTGGTAAAAAATGCAATTTTCTTCAGAATAGAAAGATTAGCATCAGGGATACGAAAAAATGTTTTAATATAAAAATTGTAGGTTATTTAATTCCCAATAACTTGGTTTGAAAAAAAAAATTTCTACGGTAAAAATTGAGCGAATCGTAAATGAGTAAGTAATCGAAAAACATTGAATTTTTCGATATAAAACTAACACTTTCGATAGCGAATAAATCGAAAACTATTAATTTTATCAAAAAAATGTATAGAACATTTTTGCTTAAAATGAATGTTTTTATCAACTTTTGTGGTCAAAATATAATAAAAAGTTTCCACCCCCGAGATGGGGTGGCAACCACCTCCACGGTAAAAGCGCCTTTCAGCATAATATAGATTTTGATCCTCGGGAGTATCCACTACTTATCCTCAAATTTTCAAGCAAATCGATCCATTCTCTAAAAATTGCGAGGTGAAAAGCTTCGGTTCCTGGACTATTTGGAAATTGTGACTTTTATTTTTAGCAAAAATTATGGTTGTAGAAAAAGTATAGTGTGTAACACGTGCAGAAAGGTACTAATTTCTCACGAGTTTGAAAAGTTGCGGTATGAGCGCAAGCGAGTGCACTTTTTTCTTTGACTTGTTAGCTATGTGTATGCCAAATTCCATGTCAATCCAAACGGTTCTTTAAAATTTAGAGGTTTTGCAATATTTTACCGTTAAAGAACGTACTAATATTACGACACTTTTTCAGAGTCGAAAATAGAGAATTTTTATATCAATTAAAAAAAATCGGCGCATAACGCAGGCCGACAGAAGTGATAATACTTCTACTTCTTATTTTAAATTATTTGTTCTTACGGTGGTGTATCCTTAAGGACGTTGGCCATTACATTTGCCCATTTAATCGTATTTGCAGCCGCCCTGAATAGTTCTATGGAGGTCATATACGTCCATTGTCGTAGGTTTTTAAGCCAAGAGTTGCGTCTTCTTCCTGGTCCCCTTTTGCTATTGATTTTACCTTCGATTATAAGTTGTAGCAGTTCATACTTTTGATTTCTTACGATGTGACCAAAATATTGTGTTTTCTGTTCTTTTATTATAAGCATAAGCTCTCTTTCATTGTTCATCCTTCGCAACACTTCCGCATTTGTCGTATGGCTCATGTAGGATATTCTGAGCATTTTACGGTAGCACCAGAGTTTGAATGCATGGATTCTTTCTTGTGTGGCTTCTGTCATTGCCCAGGCTTCAACACCATAGAGCAAGGTGGAGACAATGAACGTCAGATCGAAAAACTAAAAAATACGTCTTCAATATTTTTCAAAAATCTATCGAATAGAACTAAACTTAACTCCACGGAGAGGGGGTGGGGGTAAATTTAAAATTTTAAAACTGCAAAATACACTTTCAAAATGTTTTTGAAAAACCTATCGAATGGTACCAAACACGACCCCTCACGGAGGTGGGGTGGGGGGTTACTTTAAAATCTTAAATGGCACCCCTAAATTTTTATTGCAGATTTGAATTCTTTACGTAAAAATAAGTAACTTTTATTCGAGACGTTTTTTCGAATTATGGATAGATGGCGCTATAATTGGAAAAAACGATTGTTGGAAATGGAAAATTAAATTAAAAAATGGAAAGTCCCCACTAAAATGAAAAATTTTACTTACCTTTTTTTGGTTTTAGGACCTAATAATCACAACCCAATAGGTCACCATAACGCTCGAGTGACTGCATGTTTAGCATACTTTGCTCCCCTACTAATAGCGATTCCTAAATAAAAATGATCGCATCTTGTTAAATAGCCTGTATAGTAGTGTGAAACCCAAAAGGTAAGAACAGGGATTATGAGAAAAATTTAAATATGAAATATATACAGGATGTCACATTTATCAAGGGTGTCACTGGTATCAAAAGGCACAACTAAAAATAGACAATTCCCCTTAGATGTAGACAATAGGGGACGTGTGCTTCCCCTATTTTATTTAACATTTATTCGGAAGTCCTATTTCAAGAGTGTTTAGAAGATGCAGAGATCGGAATCACAGGGAATGGAGTATTGATCATGATGCTGATGATGGTGTCCTAATTTGTGACAACATAGTAGATCTCCAAAAACTTTATCACTATTATCGTAGAATATAATAAGAGCTAATAGGATTAGAGATTAATACCAAAAAGACCAAATTCATGATAATCTCCAGAAACTTGGATGCTTTTGAAAATACAACACTGAATGCCAAGTCCATTGAAAAGTGAGCAAATTTAAATACCTGGGAAGAAGGTTTTTTGAAGACTGGGCATGGGACAGGGAAGTAAAATGTCGCATTGAGCAAACTCGGCAAGCTTTCGTAAAATTCAGGAAGGTAGTGACCTGTTACAGAGGTAGATATTTAGATCTTCAACTGAGACTAAGGTTTACCAGTGTGCATACATGTGCATAGTGTGAATAGTACCTACCTAAGTGTTACTTATGGTCGGTGCTGCTATATTGGGTAGAGGGCTGGACGCTCAAAACGAGGGATATAAATATATTAGAAGCCTTCGAAATGTGGCTTTATCACCGTATAGTGGAGTCACTGAAGGTTTTCACCTCCGATTTCGTTGAACCTTCATCGATTTTCATGGAAATTGGTGAGTAGTTAGAAGATACTTCAAGGAACAAAGGTGACATGATGCCAACTTGCACTTTTATGCCACCCCTTCTCGGGGGTGAAATTTTTTTTAATAAAAAAATACCAGAAATCGGTGGAGGGGCAACTTCTAAGCAAAATTTGTTATATAAAGTTATTAACATAAATCAATACTTTTTGAGTTATTAAATATCCAAAATTTTATTTTTTCTTAAAAAAAAGGATGTTTTAAAGCTGTTTTTCACGTATTACTAAAAAACCCTAAGCTTTTGTAAAAAAACTAATATTACCAAAATTAAAGATAATAAAAAATTTAATACACTCTCCACTTAAAAAAATAAAAATAATGTTATTTCAAAGTGAGTTATGGGTAATTGAATGTATATTTTTTTCGACGAGTACTCAAATCTAAGTATTCAAGCTTACATAACAGGAAAACGATGCATTTTATAGAATAGAATATACTTATTAAGCATTTGTCAAAGTACTTCGGGGTACCTAACAAATAAGCTCCAGTAGAAGTTAATAGCATCAAAATTAAGCAAGTTATGATGAAAATAAGAGAACCCTTTCGATTTTTTTAGGAAAAAGTGAAAAATAAAACATACGCCATTTCCACAAAAATTAAAATTTGTAGTAATCCTTACAAGAATTTCTTTAAGTTAACATAGTTAATGATTTCAACAATTTTCTCCTGTTTAGAATGCATATTTTTGAAAAACAGGTACAATTTAAAAAAATCAGAATTTTTAAAATTATCGTACTTTTCATTTTCTTTTGATAATAACTCCAAAAATACTCAATATACGCTAAAAATGATATATAACTAAATTTTAGTTTTTTCTGTTCCAAATATTTTACCCATTTTATTATTTCCGTAGAGTAAAAAATAACCGAAATAGAAACGTTTTAAATTTCAATTTTGCTGCCAGAGCCATGTAACCGGGTTTACTGTAAAGAGACCGAAATCATTAGACCGAAAGCAGTAGACCGAACTCATTAGACCGAAAAGCACTTTACCGAAATCTCACTAGACCGAACAGCAGAAGACCAAAAAGCAGTTCTTTTTACTTGTCGCAGTAAAAGTGATAAGACTAATGTAATTACAACTAAATGTTATTTGGATGGTTATTATAAACAATTAAAATGGTGTTAACGTCACTCTACCCTTAATTTATTTTTACCCTCACTAATATGTTTAACGGATGAAACTTTTTTCATATCAGACTGTACAGAGTAACAATTTACACTGTCTATATATAAAATACACACACCGGCAAAATTAGCCGAACACGTTAAAAATGGGACATGTTTGATGTATCGTATTTCATAAACTAGAGGTCCGATTTGAGTGATTCTTTTAGTATGTTATAGCCTTATTATTTAAGAATATCGGTGTAATAATATTGTTTCTAGACAGGTAAATGTCATTTTATACCGGGTGTAACAAGCATACTGTGTTTTTTTCTTAAAGTTCGGAACACCCTGTGGAATATTCCAGCATATATAAAATATTAAAATTAAAAGTCGATTGTAGAATTATGTTTTCTTAACATTTTCTTTTTTGATTCATTTGCTTATGTTGGAAAATAAAAAAGTTATGTGCTTTAACAACTAACCATGTTTTTTATCAATAAATCCTCATAGTAGGGGAGAAAACTATGCTAAATTTGCAATTACTCGAATGTTCTTGGGACCTGGAGTGGATTGTGAAGAGTGGGTGCTACAACCAAAAAAGTTAAGTTAAGTTTTCCATTAAAATTTTTCATTTATTGGGGACTCTCCATTTTTCAATTTAATTTTCCATTTCCAGCAGTCGTTTTCCCGATTATAGCGCCATTTATCCATAATAGGAAAAAATGTTGCGAATAAAAGTTGCTTATTTCTACGCCAAGGATCCAAATCTGCAATAAAAATTGGGGGCTCCTATTAAATATTTTAATGTAACCCCCCACCCCACTCCGTGGGGGGTCGTGTTTGGTGCCATTCGGTAGATTTTTGAAAAATATTGAATAGGTGTGTTTTACAGTTTTACGATCTGATGTTCATTTCGCAAAATATCGCAGGGTTCGTATTTATAATTTTTAATTTAACCCCCACCCCTCTCCGTGAGGTATCACGAGCCCCCGCGGAGGTGGGGTTGGGGGATTTAATTTAAAATCTTAAATAGGAGCCCCCAATTTTTATTGCAGATTTGGATTCTTTACGTAAAAATAAGCAACTTTTATTCGACATATTTTTTCGAATTATGGATAGATAGCGCTATAATCGGAGAAAAATGATTGTTTCAAATGGAAAATTAAATTAAAAAATGAAAAGTCCCCCACTTTATGGAAAACTTAACTTAACCTTTTTCTGACTTTAGCACATATTCTTCACAATCCAATAGGTCCCCAAAACGCTCGAGTAACTGCAAATTTAGTATACTCTCCTCCCCTACTATGAGGATTTATTGATGAAAAACATGGATAGTTGTTAACGCACATAACTTTTTTATTATCCCACATAAGTAAATGAATCGAAAACAAAAATGTTAAGCAAGCCTAAGTCTACAATCTAGTATTAATTCTAATATTTTACATATGCTAGAATATTCCACAGGGTGTTCCAAACTTTAAGAAAAAAACACAGTATGATTGGTACACCCGGTATAAAATGGTATTTACCTGTCTAGCAACAATATTATTACAACGATATTCTTAAATAATAAGGCTATAACATACTAAAAGAATCACTCAAATAGGACTTCTGGTTTATGAAATACGAGACATCAAACATGTCCCATCTTTAACGTGTCCGGCTAATTTTGCCGGTGTGTGTACAAAAAAACAAAAAAAGTACAAAAAAAGTGTACAAAAAAAGTACAAAAAAAATACAAGAAACAAAAAGACAGATATATAAAATCTTAGAATAATTTACTGCAATCTTTTTTAATTTATGTACCATTTCGGTCTAATGCTGTTCGGTCTAGCGAAGTTTCGGTAAAGTGCTCTTCGGTCTAATGAGTTCGGTCTACTGCTTTCGGTCTAATGATTTTGGTCTAATTGTCGTGTACCATGTAACCGGGCCATTTAACCTTTTATTGTTAAAAAAGTGAGAGGTTTAAAAGATCACTTTCGACATTTTTTAATAGCTCTTTGAATCAACTTTTAATTAGTTTTTACGTAAACATCATATCTTAAAAATTATCAGTAGTAATTGCACAAGAGCTCTGAAATTATTGAGTTTTTCCTGAGTGACACTTTGACAGTTTTAATTTCACGAGCCGAAGGCGAGTGAAATTATGTCAAAGTGTCACGAGAGCAAAAATTCTATATTAATTTCAGAGGTCGAGTGCAATTTGTTGCGATTATTTTATGAATAAAACTGTTCAAAACCAAAATTTTATTGTAATTTATTTATGTAAGTACCATTAAACACACAGTTTTTATAAATATTTGACGATTGAAAGTCATCACTTTTATAATTTTTAAAACATTAATTGTCATTAATGTCACTGAATGTATTTTTTCGTAGCAACGAAGGGCATCTGACGTAATATACTTAACGACGGGAGATTATCAAAAATTATCGATTTAATTCAGATTTCTGTAGCTTTCTATTGGTCAGAATCTCCTATGAATGAAATAATCAGTAGTAATTGCACAAGAGCTCTGAAATTATTGAATTTTTCCCGAGTGACACTTATGTCAAAGTGTCACGAGAGCAAAAATTCTATATTAATTTCAGAGGTCGAGTGCAATTTGTTGCGATTATTTCATGAATAAAACTGTTCAAAACCAAAATTTTATTGTAATTTATTTATGTAAGTACCATTAAACACACAGTTTTTATAAATATTTGACGATTGAAAGTCATCACTTTTATAATTTTTAAAACATTAATTGTCATTAATGTCACTGAATGTATTTTTTCGTAGCAACGAAGGGCATCTGACGTAATATACTTAACGACGGAAGATTATCAAAAATTATCGATTTAATTCAGATTTCTGTAGCTTTCTATTGGTCAGAATCTCCTATGAATGAAATAATCAGTAGTAATTGCACAAGAGCTCTGAAATTATTGAATTTTTCCCGAGTGACACTTTGACAGTTTTAATTTCACGAGCCGAAAGCGAGTGAAATTATGTCAAAGTGTCACGAGAACAAAAATTCTATATTAATTTCCGAGGTCGAGTGCAATTTGTTGCGATTATTTCATGAATAAAACTGTTCAAAACCAAAATTCTATTGTAATTTATTTATGTAAGTACCATTAAACACACAGTTTTTATAAATATTTGACGATTGAAAGTCATCACTTTTATAATTTTTAAAACATTAATTGTCATTAATATCACTGAATGTATTTTTTCGTAGCAACGAAGGGCATCTGACGTAATATACTTAACGACGGGAGATTATCAAAAATTACCGATTTAATTCAGATTTCTGTAGCTTTCTATTGGTCAGAATCTCCTATGAATGAAATAATCGGAGTTATTTACAAAAAAACAGTAACATTTATTGGAAAAATTTTTAAAAGATACCTTTTGAAACATTTTTGGTGCATAAATTTTAATGCTATCAACTTGTTCGAGGGCTTATTTGATAGATATTTCTATGAACTTTGACAAATGTTTAATAAGTTTATGCTATAAAATGCATCATTTTGCCGGTATTTAAGCTTGAATACTTAGATTTGGGTACTCGACGAAAGAAATATACATTCAACTACCTATAACTTACTTTTAGTTAACATAGAAAGGCTTTTCTAGTAAGGAGTTTATTTGATTTTTTATTATCCTCAATTTTGATAATAATAACTTTTTTGTAAAAACTTACAGTTTTTGAGTTATTTATGAAAAATTGGTTAAAAACATGCATTTTTCTCACGAAAAATTAAAATCTTTGATCTTTAGTAACTCAAAAAGTTTTGATTTATTTTAATAACTTTATATAACAAATTTTGCTTATAATTTGTCCCTCTATCGAATTGTGGGGTTATTTTTAATAAAATAATTTTCACCCCCCGAGGAGGGGTGGCATCCACCCCCAGGGTAAAAGCGCAAGTAACAATGTCACCCTTGTTTCTTGAGATATCCTCTAACCACTCACCAATTTTCATGCAAATCGATGAAGGTTCAACGAAATCGGAGGTAATAGCTCATATCCACCTTCAGTGGCTGCACTAGTATCCTAAAGATACCGTGGACGGAGAAAACCACAAATGTAGATGCCCTTAAAAGAATCAACAAAGAACGCCAAATTTTCGAAACCATCAAGAAAAGCAAAACGGTGTATCTGGGTCACATCATGTGAAATGAAAAATACCATTTCCTTCAATTTATAATTGAGGGTTAAATTGAAGGCAAGAGAGGAATATGTATGTATACACCGTTCTTAGGCGTCAACGCCCTTCGGTAGGGATCTATGGAGGAGTATCACCAAGCCGGAAGCCCTTATCCCTTCCCGTACCGCTCCTCCATAGGCCGATCAGACGCCAGTTTATTCCAGACCAAGCCGTAGACTCTATTGAGTTTTATACTACGGCGTTGGCCTTTTATAAATTTCATGACCTAGCTGAGGCTCGAACCAGCGACCGCAAATCGCAAATCCACTAAACTTGTCGATCGACTGAGCCCCAGCTAACTGGACCGTCAAGACCGACAAGAGAGGAATATGACGCAAGAAAATGTCCTGGCTCCGAAACATAAGGCAACGGGCAGGGATTAATGACATATCTAATATAATCTCTGATATACACATTGCAAGAAACAGAGAGTTAATGGAAAATGTGATCACTAATATTCATTAGTGAACTTGCATCTGAAGAAGAAGAAGAATTGGTTTATCGCGTAGTTATTAATCGTCCTGCAGAAATGTGTATATTATACAGTCCTGGAGAATACCATTGCCAATATTTTTTCTAAATAACTTTTTTGGATATTTTGTACCATACATAATGAAATATCGACCAATATCTCATTAAAACCTCACCCTGTATATCTACCTCTGAAAGCTACATAATCTTAACATAGGTAATTAAAATTACAAATAAAAGTTGCTTAAACTTTAAAACAAAATTTCGATATTTATAATTATTAGTCAGGGGGTAAAACTGACAAAGACAGGACGAAGTGATGAAGCCATAAAAGACAGAATAACCAAAGGAAAACAAGTTATAGGTGCGTTGAATTCAGTATTATGGCAAAAAAATATAAGACCGGAAACGAAAAAACGAATATATAATACCATATTAAAACCAGTAATCGTCTATGGCTCAGAAGTGTGGCAGTTATCACAAAAACTTAAAGGTAACCTATTGGCAGTTGAAATGGATTTTTGGAGGAGAGCAGCGGGAAAGTCTAGATTAGAACATGTGAAAAATGAGGACATCAGGAGACAAATGAAAGTACAAAGATCAATTATAGAAGACATCGAAAAACAACAACTAATATGGTACGGACATGTTAGACGTATGGGGGAAGAAAGACTACCCAAAAAGATATTAGAATGGGTACCACCAGAGAAAAGAAAACGAGGACGACCACCAACAACATGGATCCAAGGAATCTCAAAAGCAATGTCAGCAAGAAATCTGTCTGAAGAAGACTGGCAGAATAGACAGGCTTGGCGAACGGGAACCCAAAGGCGTATTACGCTGTGAACGGGATTTATATATATATATAATTATTAGTCGAGGCATAGAAGGATGGAAGTGTCGATTTTTTTGCAGTTAGACGGATTTTAATGCGGATTGGTGCGTTGGATTCGTGAGAATGTCAGGAAATTTTGTGAACTAATGTAATGAATAAGAAATCTCAAATTGTATTTGTGCATAAGAAAAATGAATTTCAAAAGTGCATTTTGAAATAGGCAATTATTATAAATTTGCAACTCGGTAAATACCTGCAGAGTAAGTACGGCAAGGCAGAATACCTGCCTTAAAAATACCAGCACTTTATAGAAGGGACAAAGTTGTCATGAGAAGACTAAGAATTGGACATTGCCGTCTTACACATGGTTACCTGATGAGCCAGGGAAATCCTCCTTGGTGTCATACCTGCAACACTCGTGTCACCGTCAAACACATACTAGTTGAGTGCCAACTATACACGAACACCCGAAGACAAAATAAACTGGATGAAGACCAAACCACCACTCTGTGATAATAGTAACTTTAATAATGTGATAATGTTTCTCAAAGACTCTCGGTTATACTACGCCATATAAATGTTGTTTTTTATCATTTTGCTGATATTGTAATTTCTTAATTTAAATTCTTAATTTTCTTAATTCTTGTAATCAACTATTTTTATTGGGAATAATCCACAATTTTACCAAAAAATTATTTTATTAATGTTTCGAAGCCCAAATCGGGTTTCGTTGTCAAAATACAAAATACTACTAAAATAAACAAAAACGTTGTTGCTAAGTAAAAAAATTCTTCTAATAATTTATTTAATCTGACTCAGTTATATTGGCATATTATAATTAATTGGTATATTATACATTTTAAAGTAGAAGACTTTAAAATGATATCGCCAATATTTATGAGTTGCGTTCCTGGGACGACTTTACTAAAAGATAGTTCATTCGATTACATGAAATCAATCCCAACTCATGAATATCTGTCACATTGAGTTGGGATTGATTTCATGTAATCGAATGAACTATCTTTTAGTAAAGTCGTCCCAGGAACGCAACTCATAAATATTGGCGATATCATTTTATAGTCTTCTACTTTAAAATGTATAATATACGTCTGGATTGCCAATATAAATGAGCCAGATTAAATAAATTATTAGAAGAATTTTTTTACTTAGCAACAACATTTTTGTTTATTTTAGTAGTATTTTGTATTTTGACAACGAATCCCGATTTGGGCTTCGAAACATTAATAAAATTATTTTTTGTTAAAATTGTGGCTTATTCCCATTAAAAATAGTTGATTATAAAAATGCCACAAGGAAATAGCTTCAGAACAACATTAATTCTTGTAATTTAAACATATTGTAAACCTTACTTTTGTAACCGTGTCAATGGCCTGCGTTGCTGAGACACGTTAATTTAAATAAAAAAACATATTTTTTACACTTCTTTTTAATGAATTATTTAAATAACAGGAAAACAAAATAAGAAAAAAAAACGTGTTCTGTTTTGCTTACAGTGTAACCGTTATATTAGTGTATACAAACGTGTGAGAGAGAGAAAGGCAATACATCCTACATGAAATTAGTCAAGAATGTATCAATACTGCCAACATAATTTTAAGCGCCAAATTAAAAAAAATTAAGATCCTGAACAAAATAATCATGTTTTTTTATAATATCCTATGAAATTACAATTTAGTCGTTGCGATATTTATTTTCAGTGACCCCAATGACCCCCGAGTAATAAGTTTGAGCCAATTATTTAACAAATTACCATAATAGTCCAGAGGAAGACGTTTATTACACCTGCTGCAGGCACCAGGTAGTTTGCACACTCTCACCGACCTCATATTCTTTTTCAGCGACCCCAAAAACCCCCCGAGTAATGAGTTTAAGCCAATTACATGATAAATTACCACAATACTACAGAGGAAGACGTTTATTAAACCCGCCGCATTCACCAGGTAGTTTGCACACTCCCGCCGACCTCATATTCGTTTTCAGCGACCCCAAAAACCCCCGAGTAAGAAAATTGAGTCAATTTTTCCCACTACTTACCGAGTTGCAAATTTATAATAATTGCCTATTTCAAAATGCACTTTTGAAATGCATTTTTCTTATGCACAAATGCAATTTCAGATTTCTTATCATTACATTAGTTCCCAAAATTTCCTGACATTCTCACAAATCCAACGCACCAAACTGCATTAAAATCCGTCTTACTGCGCCAAAAATCGACAGTAAGGCCTTTTTTGTGCTTCAATGCCTCGACTAAATTTAAAATGAGAATGACATAAAACAAAAAGTTGCTTCCGTAGATATTCCAAGAAATATTCAAAGGGTTCATTAAGTAACTTTCAAAAAATCATTAAAGTTGAAATCTGTTTCTACTCTCAGAATAAAATTGATTGAACGCCTGACTTTAAAAGACAGGTACTCAATTAACTTAAGGGTTTGCTCTGGATCAATATTAGATTTTATGAGGAGCGTCTTCCCTTTTGGAGAGAAAACCGTTGTAGCAAATTTTTTTAGAGGATTGCTTGAGCTTTTTGTTGGGACCTTTTAACACGTTCCTTGTCCATTGACCCCTATTATCCAGTGTCGTAACATAACAATACATGTTTCGAGTGTTTCTAGAACGATACAGAAAATGTGATTTTGGTAATGTTTAAGGCAAGCGATATTAAACGTGTATTTTTAACAGGGAAAACAATTTCTTGAAAAAAAAAAGAATGTGTGTGTACTTTGTACGCACGTAAGAAGTTATATTTCTATTATAATATAATTTCAACGAAATAAATATACCTACTTAACAGTTACAATACAAAAAATTAACAATAATTACCAAAAATGAACCAAAAACTTAACAATGCCAAATATTAAAAAAAAAGAAAAAAATATGAATCGTCCGGGATTTGATCCCGCAATCTCGCAATTTTTTGATCTCTGGTCCAATGCTCTACCAACAAGGTCATCAAGCCGCATGCTACTTACCTTTCAGATATATATATATATATATATATATATATATATATATATATATATATATATATATATATATATATCACGGTGACAAGTGAAATATAAAAATAGATGTTTTATTATTTTACACCCAAGGAAGACAAATCCAAAGACACAAAATTATAATAAAAAACCTTTTAAACCACCTTTTTCAAATTGCGCAAGTTGTATTATTTTGTAGTACCTCTAGGGGTACGACGTTGGATCTAAAACCAGACCGTGAATAGGGCGGTTGGGTTAGTTGTACCACTAGTAATAACACTAGTCGTACCCACTAGTCGTACCACTAGTGGTATTACTAAGAAAGTTGGAGCGTGAATGCCGATGTTGGATGTTGGATTAAAAATTTCCACTACACTGAGAGTCATAAGTTAAGGATATAGAAAATGTATGCTCATTTTCATAGTTGATTTTTTCGTGAACGGATTAACGGATTTCGCTAAAATTTTTTTATTATCTTAGATATATTTTTAGTATTTACACAGTTGTGCAAATATTTAATTAAACTTCTTTTTTGTACTTATACCGGGTGGAAGAAAAGTAATGTTTTTCTTATGTTAAGTTTGAAACACCCTGTAGGGAGAACGAGGTTACAAATCTGTGTATAGTTTGGAATCGTATTGTAGTCTTATGTTTTGTAAAAAGTTTGTTTTTTGAATCTCCCTGATATCTTTAGCTTTCTAAAGATAAAGAAAATAACAAAGAAAATAGGTGGTTTACTCCTTAACATGTATTTTAACTGAAACAAAACTAAATTAACACTAAAACAAACAGTTAACAAAACTTTAAAAACAGAAAGGCACATAACGTAAACAGTTCTTATCGACACCTATAAGAGGTATTTGTCGATCAGGTAAGCGGTATGCACAGCACAAGATAAGAGAGACGAGATTGTTTAATGGAGGCTCTATGTTTTGGGGTGGAATTTCTCTGAAAGTCATACGGATTCGGTATCTATCTGGAGGCTCTTTAAATATCGAGAGGTACATTACACATATTCTTTTTCTTCGAACACTTTTTTTCTTTTGCACTATATATAGGAAATAATTTCGTCTTAGTGGTATGATAAGACATGACTACCTCACGTATCGCAGTCGTCAGTTAAAACACATATTTAAAACCGTCTAGTTTCTTTGTTATTAAAGATATCAGAGAAATTTAAAAAATAAATGGTTCACAAAAGATGAGACTACAACTAACAACATGTATCAATGCATAACCACTATTTTACCTTTTCCTCCCTAAAGGGTGTCTCAAATTTTTGTTTCGGTTAAAACACATGTTAAACTACAAAACCGTCTATTTTCTTTGTTTCTAAAGATATCAGGCACTCAGGCACATTAAAAAAACAAAATGTTCACAAAACATAAGACTATAATACGATTCCGATGCATACTCATTATCGTACCACGTTCTCCCTACAGGGTGTTTCAAACTTAACATATGAAAAACATTTCTTTTCCTCCACCCGGTATAAGTACAAAAAAGAAGTTTAAGTAAATCTTTGCACAGCTGTGTTAATACTGTAATACTGAAGAAATATCTAAAATAGTAAAAAAAATTAGCGCGATCCGTTAATTAAATCACAAAAAAATCAACTATGAAAATGAGCATACATTTTCTATATCCCTAACTTATTCCTCGCAGTATATTACGTATGGGATGTCTACAAGTTTCTTTACGCAAACATTCCTAGTTTGCAAATCTTCTTCTTCTTTTGCCCTTTAATTCGTCCAATTCTGAACATAGGCTTCCCCCAGTTTCCTCCATTCGCTTCTGTTTAGTGCTTTCTGTTTCCAGTGCGTTCCTCCTATCTTTTTAATGTCGTCTCCCCATCTCATCTGGGGTCGTCCTCTTGCTCTCTTTCCTGTCCATGGTCTCCATTGTTGTATCGTGCTATTCCACCTATTGTCCGTTTGTCTAGCGTTATGACCTGCGAAGCTCCATTTTAGCCTGGTTATATCTTGGCCTGCGTCGTTGACTTTTGTTCTATTTCTGACCCAGTTGTTTTGCTTTTTGTCTGTCAATTTTACTCCTAACATTGCTCTCTCCATGGCTCTTTGTGTCTTTATTATTTTATCCATGTTTGCCTTGGTCAAGGTCCATGTTTGGCATGCGTATGTGAGAATTGGGAGTATGCACTGGTCAAACACTCTTGTTTTTAAGTATTGTTGTATTTTTTTATTCTTTAGGACCCATTTTAATTTTCCAAATCCTGCCCAGGCTAATCTGACCCTTCTTTTTACCTCCGCTGTTTGGTTTTCCTTATTTATTTTTATAATCTGTCCCAAATATATATAATCATTAACCGCTTCTATTGTGGTGTTGTTTAGTATTACGTTTCTATTGTCTTGTGTGTTTGTCATTGTTTTTGTTTTGGCAAAATTCATTTTTAGACCTATTTGTTCGGATTCATTTGCTAGTTCGGTTAGCGTGGTTTGTAGTTCTTCAAAATTTGATGCTATGACTACTACATCGTCTGCATATCTTAGGTGGTTTAGTTTCTTTCCATTTATGTTTATTCCCATGTTTGTCCATTCCATTTTTTTTAAAACATCTTCCAGTGCTAATGTAAATAGTTTAGGAGAAATAACATCTCCCTGTCGCACTCCTCTGTTAATTGGTATGGGTTTTGTGGTTTCTTCCAATTGTACTGTCATTGTTGCTTTCTTATATATATTATGTATTAGCATTCTGTATCTGGAATCTATTCGACAGTTGTTTATAGCTTTTTCTATTGCCTACATTTCCACGCTGTCAAATGCCTTTTCGTAGTCAACGAACGCTAAGTGCAGATCTATATGGTATTCGTTAGCTTTTTCTATTAGTGTCCTAATTGTTAGAAGATGGTCAGTGGTGCTATATCCCTTTCGGAACCCTGCCTGCTCTACTGGTTGATACGAGTCCAGTTTGCAAATATTTAATAGAAAATAAACTGTCACAAAAATTAGCTTTATTAAAATACACGATTCTTTATTATCTAATTTTTGTTGGGACCAATCATTTTCCTTTCTGTAAATAAAGACCAGTTTCTTAATAATCTAAAACTATTTTCTTTTGGCATCTTATGCAAATTTACTATTTGAATTGGGAATAAGCCGCGATATTAGTTATACATTAAATTTATTTGATGTTTCGACTTCCACTTTGGAACATTTTCATAACGATTTTAGAAGTAGAAGTCGAAACGTCAAATAAATTTAATTTCTAACTAACATTGTGATTTATTCCCAATTAAAATGGTAAATTTGCTACGAGACCGCACTGTAACTAGTATTTCCTCCGTGTATACAATTTGCTTACAACATCAGCTCCAAACAAAATCTCAATTGGCACATCGCTGAGCAAAGATCCCTAGGTTCGCAAATAAATAATAGAAAATAACTTTTAATGGCACGAAAAATTGCTACTATTAAAAATACACGACACACCCACACACAGCAAAGTAAATCCCAGCTCCAGTTAAGAAAAAGTTTTTATTTCTTTCTAAAATAGAATATAACTACTCTACATCTTAAAAAGTCGTAAAAATTACAAGAGTCGTAAAAATTAATTAGTTCATATCAACCCTAGACAAATGCTAGAGAAACGAAACTTATGGCATGCTTAATTATGAAACCTCACTCATGTACCCAATTTTTAAAAACACAAATCCTCCGAATTATATTTTGCATAGACTTTACTCGATACATTTTTTAGTAAACAGGTGGCTGAAAGGTAAGACCTTTGTTGGCGGCTAGAAAGATAAAATGTTGGGGCGAGAATGGTCTAGTAGTACGACTAGAGGTACCACAAAGTAGTACCACTAGAGGTAAGTACTACAAATCAGAGCGTGAATGGCCCGCCTAAGGAAAGTTGTCTTTTCAGGTTATTTGTTTCTAAAACAAACTGCCTTAACTCACAGAAAGGCCTTGTTTGCTGTGAACTTGAGATATGACTTTTTGGCTTACGATCTGGACAATTTATTGAGATGTACTTTTTATTCTTAGCGTTTTTAGCCTGGTTTAAGTTGAGATACGGCTTTTTCGCTTAGTACTATGTTCCGATTAGTACCTAGCAACACTAAAGTGAAAAGAACAGAAAATAACAAAAATTTGAGATACGCCCTTTTGGCTTAGGAGGGCAGTATACTACATTCATCTCGCTAAACTCAAGCGTTTTCGAGATAAACGCATTTTAAATCTGCGAGGCAACATACTTTTCAGAAGTAAAACCATAAAAATTTACAAAAATAACTAACATAAATATGAAAACTGGAACAATTATTATAATTATATTGGAATAATTATTATGGTTTCAAGTTTATTTTTCGGGTCTAACTACAATGATAATATTATGCAAAAAATGATGTGGTATGGCATATTTAAAGTGCGTTTATCTCGAAAACAGTTGAGTGTTATAAACAGTGTAATATTTTATTGATATCTTCGTCTGAATATTTACTAAACCTGCTCATGCTGTTTACTTTAACAAGGTGTAAAACATTCATTGTGATGAATGTACCTGAATGTTTATTTAAAAAGACTTGAATTTTTTATGTGAGTATTAAAAAATAATCATTCGAATATCACACATCACACGATAGTAAGAATAAATAAGATAATAATGCACTAGTTTGTTTCTCAAACTTGTTGCCATCTCGTGTCTATTGCCAGACAAAAATTTTTCAAAAATGTTCGCATTATTTTCAATTTATTCTCACTCTCTGTGATCTGATGTTGAGAAAATATCATGATCTCCAAATGTTTTTAATAATATATTAAGAGGATCGGTACGTATTTTCGGCTGCAATGCTATTCAAATGGGGATTCATTTTTTTCGAATCCTGAGAAAACTAAGAAGTATTTTTGAAAAATTTAAACGCAGAATGAAAGATTACGTTATTAGCGAGGGCCGAAAGTCCCTGAGAACTTCTGTCCCTGTTTATTTTAATAAGTTACAGGGGTGAAAAAACTAAGAGAAAATTTAGTGTGATTTTTAATTTCAAATATCTCATTCAAAATAAACTTTTTATTTATTCTAAGGGACTTTCGGCTCTCGGTAATAATTTAGTCTTTCATTCTGCGTTTAAATTTTTCAAAAATATTTATTGGTTTTTTCAGGATTTGAAAAAAATGAACACAATGCCGTGGTAATATTTTCCAAATCTGTCTTTGTCTTAAAACGCACTCAACCGAATATAATATTGTCAGCATATATTGTCAGTCAGACACTGACAATCAGTGACAATTTTAAATATTTGACATTGCATCGGGAATATTTTGAGAAATTGATTAAATATTATTGATATTCTTGTTCTCATGATCATTTTTCAGTGCGTCACAGTTTTTCGATTTCTCTCTAATGCATTAAGTTAGATGAGACGGAAAAAGCGGTAGCTCTGTGATTAAACACAAAAATAATGCAGCATTACAATGGTTATATACATAAGATGTCTATTCCTAACCTACGTTTGATTCGTTGATATTTAGAATGCGCGTTTTTTCTAGCCAATCAAATACACGTATTACGAACATTTGACGAAAACTTCGTTCATTTTGGCCATTTTTTAAAAGTGTCAAAGAGTCAAGTGACGGTTATTATTCAGGTCAGTATTTTTTGTACCTGTCATTTTGAAATTTCGAATTCGACTTCCCTTGTGTTTCACAACGTCTTTGTGCATTTTTTTGTGTTTTGGTTTAGAATTTAGTTCGTTAAAAGTTAGTCATTGGCGTGAGGAGACTAGAGACATTTGAGATGTACCGAAGAGTGCTAAATATCTCATGAGTAGATAGAATAGCCAACGTGGAGGTAATGAGACTTACGCATAAGGAACGAGAAGAACTAACAAATAAGAAGAAAACTGAGATATATGGGACATGTGATGAGAGATGTATATCTAATACTCCAGGTCATTATGCAAGAAAAAGGTCTATAGTAAGGAGACGTAACTCATGGCTGAAGAACCTTAGGAACTGGTTTGGATGTAATAACAATGAATTATTTAGAGCCGCGGTTTCAGAAATAAAGATCGCTCTGATGACTGCCAGCTTTTGAAGCGGAGACAGCACCTAGAGAAGGAGATAAAAACACAATTAATTGACAGTTTTGTGTCATTTTTTAATGTTTCCATATTTATAAATTTAATTAACAATATTGTTTACTTTTTAATTTTATTCCCCTTTATAAAAAATACCTACATGTTAACATATTGTGTAAAAATCAAATATACTAAATTACTAATTAGTAATTTAGTAATTCCACCAGCTTTTCACCTATGGCTAAGTACGATTCTAGCATCTGTCAGATTCGTCAATAATTACATGAAATAAGTCTCGACACACCCAATACAGTATATGACGTCATAATTAATGACGTACTGAAAAATGATCATGAGAACAAGAATATATAGTGTATTTGATAAATAATTGATTTAAGACGTGAACTTAATAAAAAGTTATTTATTGTGTATTATTTGTGGAAGATCCAAGCAGAGAATACATCAGATATATCCTGTGATCCAAGTATTTTGTTGTTAGAGATGTTCAAAATTATTGTAAGCGTTCCAAAATAACAACATATTATTAAAAAATCACTTTAACACTTTTCCTCTTTTCTCGATTGATTATTAGTTTTTGTTGTACAAATAAATTATTACAATCACTGAAAACATAGTTAGTGAAAAGATTATCACATTTATTAACTGAATTATTAATTTGCAATTATAAAAATAACAGTTATCCAAGAACATTCAAAAGCCATCTCTTTAAATTAATTATGACATTTTCAAGTAGAATGACATTCTAGTAATGTTTACATATCCACACCAGTGTGAATTTTACTACACGTAATTTGCCGTGTAAAGACAGAAAAAGTAGGGATACACGTAAAATATTTGCGAATTATGTACCCATAGCCTTAATATTAAGGGCATCGGTTCAAAGTCGCCTGTCAAAATGTTCAATGTGTTTTAAATGTTATTCATTTTTTTCGAATCCTGAGGAAACAAATAAATATTTTTAAAAAATTTAAACGCACAATGAAAGATTACATTATTACTGAGGGCGGAAAGTCCCTGAAAACTTCTATAATGTTTATTTTAATAAGTTACTGTTACTGGTGTGAAAATAAAAGGGAAAATTTAGTGTGATTTTTAATTATAATTATTTCATTCACAAGAAACTTTTTATTTATTCTAAGAGACTTTCGGCACTCGGTAATAACGTAAGATTTCGTTCTGCGTCTAATTTTTTTGAAAATACTTATTAGTTTTCTCAGGATTCGAAAAAAATAAATACGTTTAAACACATTGAAAATTTTGACAGGCGACATTTTGGGCCTTTCCCCTTAATTGAGCGTATAATATTACTTCACCTATACTCTGGGCTAATTAGCAAAATACAAGGAAAAGTTATTTACCAGCAATTTTATTGCTGGAATCGAATCTTATTATTGTATGTATTAATAATATAGATATGCAAAGACCGCAGATAGTGTGCTACTTTTTTTATAAACAAAATGGCGCCCGAAAATCGTGTTTATTTTTCAATTTTTGCTCTATAACTCCAAACATTTTAACTTTAGACCAAAAACACCCAAATAAAAATTCACCGCAATTAAATTATGCATAGAGACGTGTTTTTTCCGATTTACTTCGACGAAAATTTTCCCCGGAAAAAGCGGGTTTTTCCAACAAAATCTTTAATTTTCAACTAAACTTTTAGATAAGTAGTTGTTAATCAATAATTAAATAACTTGGTAACGTAAAAGCCCTTTCCGTATATATTATAATTACAGAAGTATATGGAAATTGAATAAACAGTTTAGCAACAATTAAAATTTTAATTAAAAATTTACGGTCGCTATAATAACGACAATAATTATGACACATAAGAATAACTATGATTTTTTCATAAAAAGATACTATACCTATCTAGTGTACGTTACAGAATTGAAATTGGATTATTTAAGCGGCCTCAGGAATATTTTAAAATTATAAATAATTTTTTGGTTTAAAAACAAATAGAATATCTCGGGAAATATTTAACTAAATTAAATTGTGAAAACGGTATTGGAAAGACCTCGCCAGGCCGCTTCTTTTAAAAGAAAAAAACGTTTAATTATGACCAGTGGTTCCTGAGATACAACCGGTCAAAGTTGACCGGAATTTACGGCAAAGATATAAACAATAGGATCATAATTTTCAAACCATCACCTTTTTATTTTTGTCCTCTTTCTCCACACCAATTTTCATATCTTTAAAATCCTCATAACATATATTATTATAATAAAAACTATCGATAATACGTGTGAAAATTGCCAAAAATAGCAAAATTCCAATAAAAAATTAGGTTGGAGAAAATGTAACCCTCAAAGTTCAAAATAGGTATACGTTAACAAAATGCATTTTCTCGGCTTCCCATGGAGCAATTTCCTTCATTATTTTTTTGTTCCCTAATAACTCGAGTAGAGCCATCGAACTAACGCATTATTAAATGTCAAACTTGCTTTTGTTTTGTTATAATAGATTAATTTATTTATAAGAACAGAAAATTACATATTTTTTCCAGTTGTAGGCTTTTTTTTAGATAAACTTACTACAAGTGTACCTTTTAAAGTTAAAAACATAAATATTCTCATTTGAAAGCTGTATGATTATTTAAACAATTTTTATTTAAACAAATTAAAATATTGTGTTATAATAAATAAATTAATTTATTATAACAAAACAAAAGCAAGTTTGACATTTAATAATGCGTTAGTTCGATGGCTCTACTCGAGTTACTTGGGAACAACAAAAGAATGAAGGAAATTGCTCCATGGGAAGCCGAGAAAATGCATTTTTTTCAACGTATACCGATTTTGAACTTTGAGGGTTTCATTTTCTCCAACCTAATTTTTGATTGGAATTTTGCTATTTTTGGCAATTTTCACACGTGTTATCGATAGTTTTTATTATAATAATATATGTTATGAGGATTTTAAAGATATGAAAATTGGTGTGAAGAAAGAGAACAAAAATAAAAAGGTGATGGTTTGAAAATTATGATCCAATTGTTTATATCTTTGCCGTAAATTTCGGTCAACTTTGACCGGTTGTATCTCAGGAACCACTCGCCATAATTAAACGTTTTTTCTTTTAAAAGAAGCGTCCTACCGCTGACTTTCGAATACCATTTTCACAATTTAATTTAGTTTAATATTTCCCGAGATATTCTATTTATTTATAAGCCAAAAAATTGTTTATAATTTTAAAATATTGTTGAGGCCGCTTAAATAGTCCAATTTCAATTCTGTAAAGTACATTAGATAGGTATAGTGTCTTTTTATAAAAAAAATCATAGTTATTCTTATGCATCATAATTATTGTCCTTATAATAGCGACCGCAAATTTTTAATTAACATTTCAATTGTTGCTAAATTGTTCATTCAATTTCCATCGGCTTCTGGAATTATAATATATACGAAAAGGGCTCTTATGTTACCAAGTTATTTAATTATTGATTAACAACTACTTATCTAAAAGTTTAGTTGAAAATTAAAGATTTTGTTGGAAAAACCCGCCTTTTTCGGGGAAAGTTTTCGTCGAAGTAAATCGGAAAAAACACGTCTCTATGCAGAATTTAATTGCGGTGAATTTTTATTTGGGTGTTTTTGGTCTAAAGTTAAAATCTTTGGAGTTATAGAGCAAAAATTGAAAAAAATACGATTTTCGGGCGTCATTTTGTTTATAAAAAAAGTAGCACACTATCTGCGGACTATGCATATCTATATTATTAATATATACAATCATAAGATTCGATTCCAGCAATAAAATTGCTGGTAAATAACTTTTCCCAAAAATGGCCTATTCTCCGATAATCAGCCCAGACTACTACTCTAATAATCCAGCAATAAAATTGCTGGTAAATAATCAGCCCAGACTACTACTCTAATATTTCCAGCAATAAAATTGCTGGTAAATAACTCTTCCCAAAAATGGCCTATTCTCTAATAATCAGCCCAGCCTACTTTTGTAGGCGCCTGTATATTAGGGTGGAACGAAAAAAATGATTTTATAATTTCAATGTGTAATAGTGATAGAAAGTTGCCTATAGCCATTGTGAAGCCACAAATAAAATATTGTTCCAAACAAAATATTTTTAGAGGTGCCGCAGAAGGGTTGAAAGTTAGAATTTTTAGTTAAATTTTGCAAATTTTGATGATTTTGGTTTGGTAAAAAATAGCTATTTTAATGTCTTAATTCCTATTTTAAATGATAAATACACACTCTAAAACAACTCTTTCAAGATAATTTTAGTTTTAACTTACAACAATCCATTGCTTATTTTTACTAAAACTGGCAAAGTTTGAACTCGAATTCCACATTTAAAGAAATATTTAATAGGAAATATTTATTTCATTCCTTAATACAATTTAACATTCTGACTATAGCAGAAGAGCACATTTCAATAGTAGAGGAACCTGGATCAACCTTGCTAGGGTATATAACTTCTGCTTCCGGAACAGGTGAAGCTATAAAAGATAACGGATCATTTTCAAGAGGACAATCTTTTAAACATTTCCAATATAACAGCTGTCGGATTTGATGGAACTGCCACTAACACCGGCATTAACAATGGTGTAATTGTTTTTTAGAAGAAAACCTAAATAAGCCGCTGAAGTGGCCAATTTGTTTGTTCTATACCAATGAATAACTCCACCATTGCCTGGTCCCAAGCCCAGGATGAGAAAGGAGGAGGGTTGTGCGTGAGGTTAGCGACCTCACCACATAAAAAATAATATTGCTAAAGAAACCTCTACAAGCCTCGGAAATAGGACGGATAACGCGACGACGAAAATGGCCACGGAAATGGATTTGAGAAAAACAACGTACATAGGATGTTGGAATGTCCGGACAATGTTTGAAACAAGTAAAACACATCAAGTGGCAAAAGAAATGGATAAAAATAACATTAGTATATTAGGATTATCTGAAATTAGATGGAAGGGATGTGGAAAAACAAGAATTGAACACGCCAAAACGGTTATATACTCGGGAAAATGTGGCGAAAAAGACCGACACGAGAGTGGTGTTGCATTCATGATTTCAAAAGAAGCAACAAATGCCCTAATAGAATGGGAAGCCATCTCAGATAGAATAATAATGGCTAGATTTAAAGCGAGATATAAAAATCTAACAGTTGTTAATGTATATGCACCAACAAATGAAAAAGAACAGGACATAAAAGATGAGTTTTACCAACAGCTGCAGATGGCATACGATAAAATACAAAATAAATATAAAAAAGATATTGTGATGATAATCGGAGATATGAATGCCAAAATAGGAACGAATAATAGTGGAAGAGAAACTGTAATGGGGAAAGAAGGATTGGGACAAATTAATGAGAATGGAAACATGTTTATAGATTTCTGCACCCAAAATAGTTTAGTCATAGGTGGAAGTATATTTCAACACAAACGCATACATAAAGTAACATGGACATCCCCCGATGGACAAACACACAATCAGATTGACCACATAACCATAGATAAGACATGGAGGCACTCACTCTTAGATGTTAGAGCAATGAGAGGGGCAGACATAGGGTCCGACCACATGTTGATTAGAGCCAAAATCAAACTCAAACTAGCCAGAAGCAAGAAAACGCCAATGGAACAACGAGAAAGATATAACGTTCAGTGGCTCAAAGACGGAAATGAAAGTACTGAAGAATATAAGACCAAGTTAAGAGAATTATATAATAAAACTTACAACACAGAAAATGCCACGATAGAAGAGCTGTGGGATAAATGCAAGTATGTATATACACAAGCAGCAAAAGAAACGATAGGAATACAAAAAATAAGTAATAAACCATGGCTATCGAGAAGCACGTGGGAAAAAATAAACGAAAGGAAACTACTTAAATGTAAAATGCTACAAAATTATCTAAGAGATAGGGAACAAATGAAGAGAGAATATAGAGAGAAAGATAAAGAAGTTAAAAAAAGTGCGAGAAACGACAAAAGACAATATAACGAAGAACTGTTAATAGAAGCAGAAACAGCAGCAAAAAACAACGACATGGGAACTCTATATAAAACGACGAAAAAACTAAGCTCGCGCGGAAAAATGAATGTTGAGCATATAAAAGACAAGAACGGGAAAATGTTGAAGAATGAAAAGGAAATAGTTGAGAGATGGATCGAACATTTTAGAGAAGTATATGCCAACAGAATAATAGAACACGAAATAGAAAATGAAGAAATAAAGGAAGAACTAAGCTGCACCGAATCGGAATTCACAAAAAAAGAAGTAAGTAAAGCAATACAACAGCTGAAAAGAGGGAAAGCAGCTGGAATAGATAACATTACCACAGAACTACTGAAAGCAGATAGAGAAACATCGGAAGAAATCCTGTATGTACTAATAAACAGAATATGGCAGGAGGAGAGAATACCTGATGATTGGAAAAAAGGTATAATTGTAAAGATACCCAAGAAGGGAGATCAAACGAATTGCAACAATTGGAGAGCAATAACACTACTTTCTACAGTGAGTAAAGTCATGACAAGGATGATACTAGAAAGAATGAAAGAAACTATAGACCAGTTGTTAAGACCAAACCAAGCGGGCTTCAGGAGTAATAAAGCATGCACAGATCATATTAACACATTAAGAAACATTGTAGAACAAACAATAGAATGGCAGAGCAAAATCTATATAAATTTCATTGACTTTAGACAAGCCTTTGACCGGATTAACAGAGAAAAAATGTGGGAAATACTAAAGAGATATGGAATTCCATTAAAATATATAAGAATTATCAAAATGTTCTATGAAAACTATACCGCACAAATCATGCACAATGGGAAACTCACAGAACCAATCAACATAGACAGTGGAGTCAGACAGGGGTGTATTCTATCTCCAACCATATTTTTGATCTTAATTGACTGGGTCATGAAGAAGGCAACGAAAAATAAAACAGGAATTAGATGGAATGCTTTCGGTCAGCTTGAAGATCTAGACTTTGCAGATGATATATGTCTGGTGTCCGAAAAAAGACAACATATGCAGAAAAAAACAGAAAAGGTGACAAAAGAAGCAAGAAAAATAGGACTAGAGATTAACACAAGAAAAACCAAACTTATGAAGATAAATACGGAAAGAGAAATGGGTATATTTATTGAAGGAGAAGAAGTAGAAAATGTACAGAAGTTTTGCTATCTGGGAAGCATAATTGACGCTAGCGGTGGAATAGAAGAGGAAATTAATGGAAGGATAACTAAAGCCCAAAATGCGTTCTATATGCTGAAGAAAACATGGGAGTCCAATAAATTAACAACCAAAACCAAAATCAGGATATTTAATACAAATGTAAAGAGCATTTTGCTATATGCAGCAGAAACTTGGAAAATAGAGAAAAAGATTATACAAAAGGTTCAAACATTTGTAAATAGATGCCTTAGACGAATATTGCAAATATATTGGCCAAATCGGATAAGTAACAAGGAACTTTGGAGAAAAACTAATCAAGAGCCGATAGCCAAAACGATAAACAGACGCAAATGGAAGTTTATTGGACACACATTAAGGAAAAATGAAGATGATATAACCAAACAAGCCCTGGATTACCAACCAACTGGAAAAAGAAAACAAGGCAGACCAATGACATCCTGGAAAAGAAATATTACCAGAGAGCTAGAAGACAATGGGTTAACATGGAAAGAAGTGAAAGCCCTGGCCAGAAACAGAGATGAATGGAGGGGGACTGTAGAGGCCCTATGTTCCAAATGGAATCAAGAGGAGTAAAGTAAAAAGTAAGTAAGTATACCAATGAATAATTGCCTTTGCATCATTTGTTTTGCACATTGGATGGAAAAACTAAAGACCTTAATGAAATTGGAGGGCTTTTAGGCAAAGAACTTGAAATCTGTAACCAGCTTCATGTGGTTAATTTCGTTACCATACAAAACAACCTCCCTACTCTAGAGATTAAGGATGATCTAAGCACAAATCAAAAATATTTACTTGAAATGTGCAAATCAATCTCCAGTGGTGTATATCCTTCTGATCTTTCTTTAAAAAACCATGGGAAATTAGCTCATTCACGATGGCTTACGTTGGCCAATCGCCTTCTTCGGTTGTATGTTGCAACAGAGAATCCTTCAAACAATCCGAAAACTGTAACTATGTATGTGATGAATGTGTATGTCCCAGTCTGGTTTCATATCAAACTGAAATCATTTTGTGTAAATGGATCAAAACATCTATGGAGACTCATCAAATTTTCACGTTATCTTTGTGAGGAAAATCTCTTAATAATTGATCCGGTAATTCAAAGGAATGGGACAAGAGAAAACATATAAGGGAGCTAGGTCTGCTGCGACTTTTGAAGGCAAGATCGGAACTCATAAATGGTATAAGGAAGTTTATTTTTCCGAAGCTTAACTTTAATGCCAATGACTTACATTGATATAGATATAATTAACTGGACGGTAGAATAAAATTACTTAGCCTCCTATGACAAAACATAGAACTGACGAGGACTTAAAAAATATATAAGTGAAGCAAGAGACCCTAGTTGTCAGGTACAGTGTGTGGATTTTTCGTGTTTTCCCTGTCATACACAGGCAGTGAAAAGAGCCATAAAGCTGATGACTGTGTCATCTCTTAGTGTCTGTGGTCTTGAAGCAAAAATCGCTTTGTAGAGCAAAGATTTCTTCCCAAAAGATCATGCCCAAGTTTGAGACAAAAACCATTTTATTTAAGTACCATGATGAATATTGTAACTAAAGAAATCTTATAGCAATGTGTACACAGATAGAAATGTTAACTGTTATTAGAAACAATATTTGATTAAGAAATGTTAGTTACGTCACCAGGTTATATATAAAAAATATTTGAAATTTTCTGTATTTTTTGTTAAAAACCTATCTTTTCAAAGCTCCTGCGGCACCTCAAGATGTAAACCTAGAACAAAAATATTTTGTAGTTTTATTGTAGACGTGATAAGGCAACTTTCGAGTGCTATTAGAAAGTTCCATGAAAGAAAAAAAAAATTTTCCTATCCTTTCGTTCCACCCTACTGTATATCTGTGACCTGAAAATTTTCAAAGGTTAATATTTTTTTCAGGAAAAGTATCCCGCTGAATATAATAGAGGAAGACAGCTACGAGAAAGACGTCCTCTTCTACGTACAGCTGGGAGACCCTCAGATGATTGGCGGTAAGCGTTAAATTTTGATTAATGTCTGTTTCGTTATTATCTGTTGCTGACACTTTTTCATGTGTACTATTCTCCTTCTTTACTTCTACCTGCTCCGCTCTTCGTCTGTGACTCAACGCATGATGAGTAAGTAAAAAGTGTTTATTTGTTAAGTGTCGCTATTAAGGCATTGGCGGGTGCATTTTTATTATAAAAAATACATTAGTATGAAAACTGTGTGTTTCTATTAAGAGTTCTTGCTTGATGTCTTGTCGCTAAGGCTTTCAATGTGCTGTGAATGAAGCTACTAGGTACTAGGTTGTTTAATAATTTTTGCGGTTCGATAAGAGAGGGAGTTGCTACTAGGCTAATCTTTTTTTGTTATGTTGGTACACTCTTCATATGAACGCATGTAAAGTTTTATTTCAATCTGTCAATTCGTTATTTTTTTAGAAGCCATTTAGTATCGATGTGTCACAGTATTTTTTAGAAAGGAAATAATCAAGTATCGTGCAGTGATTGAATTTTTATTTTTGGAAGGTTTAAAAGCAAAGGAAATTAAATTTATGAACGAATGTTGAAAGTATTAGGTCTGGATCCCGCGTATGAAAAAACAAGAATGTGTATGTACTTTGTACGCACGTAAGAAGTTATACTTCTACTACATATTATGTGATTTTTAAGACAATACCAAAAATTTAAAAAAATAAAAGAATAAAACGCACACAAACACATTGAAAAATGCCACAAAGAAAAAATTATTTCTGAACGATAATAATTGTTGGCAAAAATTTTAAATACGCATTTTCTGAAAAAAAAAAATTATATAATAAATATACTTACAATCATAACATGCATAAAAAAATAAAAAAAATAAAGCCTGCATCGGGAATTGAACCCGTCAATTTCGTGGCACTTTGATTCGTAATCGAAGCGTAGACTCACTCGTCCAATCCCACATTATTTATCATGTGGAAAAATACGGTAACTGAACGTTTTACTGTTTGACAGTTGTTTTGAAAATTAAATTATGTAGTTTAAATTTTGTGGAAGAAAATATAAAAATATAAAAAAACAGTAAGAAAACAATATATTAGATGAAGATTGGTAGAACTTTTGTTGGTAATCAATTACATACCTACTAGATAAATAAATCTATGCCAAAAAATCATAACTTAAAAATACAAATCGAACCTAATTTGGGATTTCTCTCTAAAATCCGCATTCTTGAGAAAATAAATGTATGTATTTCAACCTAATCCAAATGTATAGTTACAATATGATTATAATAAAAACTACTTACCAAATTAGAATGAGTTTTCCTTGTCCAAAATAGTCCAAAAGTCCAAAAATATAGGTATATGAAAACTATTTAAAAAGGCAGTATAACTATTAACTAACTTTTGTTTATTGTTTCTTTTCACACAAATTTTAAAACGCAACAACCATAAATAATCTAACTACAGCTGTGCCACAGCCGCCATATTGAATAATTTTTGACATGTCATTTGAACATCCAATCAGAACAAAGTTATAATGCGCATGCGCCCGGTCGCTAGGTTTTACCATATAAAAAATTCACCCTCTATCGCCGGTAAAGAAGTATAACTTCAAAAAGTTGATTAATAGCAAGCTGAAAATTTGTTAATAGCTTAAGGGTGTCTAGTCGGACAAACTTTGATATATGGGAACACTGGAACAGGGGCAGTTTTAATTGTGGAATAGGTTAAAAATTTGGAACGGTCAGACCACGGAAACGGCACATTTATTTTGTCCGACAGAATATACTTAAACTCTCCGAACAGAGATTAAACTCTCATGCAAAAATCAGACTGCTACCAGTGTTCCCATATATCAAAGTTTGTCCGACTAGACACCCTTAAGCTATTAACAAATTTTCAGCTTGCTATTAATAAACTTTTTTTTCATACGCGGGATCCAGACCTATATACAGGGTGTTTCATTGGGAAACGCAAATACTTTATTGGTTAATAGAGGTCACCGAGGTGGTTCTAGATATACTACATTTTTTTGCCCTAACGATTTTTATAACCGAGTTACAGAGTGTTTTATCGATTTTGCTCATTTCTCTTCTAAGCCATAACTTTAGAACCACCCTGTATATTTTTTTTGATATTTGGTAAACATATGTCTCATTCAAAAACCCAAACGACCAATACACTAACCATAAAAAAATCCAGGTCCGGATTAACAAAAAATTATAAAGTAATTGTAACCTTAAAACAACACCCTGTATATTCAAATTTTTAAAATCTGTTTGCATATTTGAAAAGAGCACAAAAAACTAAGTTTACTGGTTTGCTTTAATTTTTCGGCCGAAACAATTTTTTGACTTTAATTTTGAAATTATATTGAATTTTTAAGAACGCTGACATTAAAAAGCAGGTGTTGTTAACTTATAATTGTAAATTATTAAAGTTAATAAATAAATCCTCATTATAAAAATAATCAATAATTATTTACCACATTGGAACGACCCCATTACTAATGAAAAGAAAAATCCAGGTCAGGATTAACAAAAAAAATATAATTGTGACCTTGAACCAACACCCTGTATATTGAAATTTTGAAAATTTGTCTGCGCGTTTTAAAAGAGCATTAAAAATTGTTATTAAAGGTTCATTTTAATTTTTTGCGCACATGATTTAATTACATCAACTTTGAAATTATATTGAAATTTTAAAGAACTCAGATTAAAAACCAGGTATTATTAATTTTTATTAGGTATTTAATGTTAATAAATCAATACTTATTTTAAAAATACTTAAGAGGATCGGTACGTATTTTCGGCTGCAATGCTATTCAAATTTTTTTCGAATCCTGAGAAAACTAATAAGTATTTTTGAAAAATTTAAACGCAGAATGAAAGATTACGTTATTAGCGAGGGCCGAAAGTCCCTAAGAACTTCTATAATGTTTATTTTAATAAGTTACAGGGGTGAAAAACTAAGAGAAAATGTAGTGTGATTTTTAATTTCAAATATCTCATTCGAAAGAATCTTCTTATATATTCTAAGGGACTTTCGGCCCTCGATAGTAATTTTGTCTTTCATTTTGTGTTTAAATTTTTTAAAAATATTTATTAGTTTTTTCAGGATTCGAAAAAAATGGACACCATGTCCGTGGAAATCGAACATTCGCTATCTTTGTCATATAACGCACTCATTCGAATATAATGTTATGACAAGACTCAAGACAGTGACAAGTAGAGATGTGTCCGACTCGCTATTTTGATATAGCAGTTGATTCTGCTACTGCTTTTTAACGCTTTTACGATGATAATAAAATCAATCAAAGAGTTGTTTATTAAATAGTATTGAAAGTGCATTTGAAAAATAATAATTGATTTAAGGCGTACAATTAATAAAAAGTTATTTATTGTTTATATATTTTTTATGGAAAATCCAAGTATTTCAAGTCATAAATAAAAGTTCAAATAAAAGTATTATTTTATAAGAGTTTGTTCCGATAACCGTAAATAGGTACGAGTTTAGCTATAAAGTAAAGTGCCCATGATGGCATAAAATGTAGTAAATGCTAATGCTTCAAGTACGTACTACATTTTTGAAGATTTCACTACACTTAAAAAGCATTTGCTTTTCTCCGTAGTATTTGCTACTATTTACCAGCCTACATAGAAGAATGTACTACGCTTTTGAAGTATGTGCTTGTTTAGTAGTATTTTGCTTCAGTTTTAGTGAAGTTGGTGGGTGGACGTCTTCGGCGTAGGTAGTTTTTGTCACAATATGGCAGCATTTATGAATGTGTGTCATAGAAACATTTACAATGTTGTTCTGAAGCTATTTTCTTGTGGCATTTTTACAATTTTTACTATTTATAATGGGAAATAAGCCACAATATTATTAAAAAATGATTTTTATTAACGTTTCGACGCCCAAATCGGGTGCCGTTGTCAAAATACAAAATACTACTAACATAAACAAAAATGTTGTTGCTTAGTAAAAAAATTCTTCTAATAATTTATTTAATTTGACTCATTTATATCGGCAATTCAGATACATATGATACATTTTAAAGTAGAAGACTTTAAAATGATATTGCATATTAAAATATGTCAACACGCATGGGATAATGAACATAGAGTTCAGTGGAGAGATTCAAGTATAGTCCTGAAAGAAACAGATAGTAAAAAGAGAAAAATCAAAGAAGCGGCTCTAATTATGCTAAACGAAACCAATTGTGTCGCAAATTCCTCGGTGGATTGCAGTAGGATGTGGGTGGATACCCATACTGAAAGAGGAAGTCAATAGAAAGAAACTACCACAATTAGTAAGTCAATAGTCGAGTTAGTACATATTTTATATTTTAGTATTACTTATATATCCATGTATTATTGATATTATTTATAATTTAAACAAAATTATAGTATAGTCAGAATTTGATATTCATTTTGAGAGTAAATTAAATGTAAAACCAAATACTTACGATGTCGGGATAGTATCACGAGGTTTTTCCTGGTTTTCCCTCGTGATTTACTATGAGATCTCTAACGCGAGAATTTTAATGTCACCGTTGCATGTGGTTGTCTTTTTAAAGACAGATCACATGCTATGATTTTTTTGTGACGGATATTCTTGAGTTGGGGTTGATTTCATGTAATCGAATGAACTATCTTTCAGTAAAGTCGTCCCAGGAACGCAACTCATAAATATTGGCAATATCATTTTAAAGTCTTCTACTTTAAAATGTATCATATGTATCTGAATTGCCGATATAAATGAGTCAAATTAAATAAATTATTAGAAGAATTTTTTTACTAAGCAACAACATTTTTGTTTATGTTAGTAGTATTTTGTATTTTGACAACGACACCTGATTTGGGCGTCGAAACGTTAATAAAAATCATTTTTGAATAATATTGTGGCTTATTTCCCATTATAAATAGTTAAAACATTTACAAACTAAGAAGAAGATTCTTAATTTTTGGAGTCATTCTTTTATCAAATAAAATTTAATAATTGTGAAGAAGATTAACAAATAACAATTGTTCATTTTTATCCTCGCGTAACTCTTTTGTCGCTTCGGATCTGAGTCATGTAGTCATTTTCGGATCTGAGTCATTTTTACCCATGTACAATTCTAATAATTTGGGACGTAAAAATGTGAATTCACAAATCACAAGCACATGGAAAACTAATTCCATCACGATTGGTGTAATGCAGACACAAAATTATTGTCTTATTATTGTAAACGAGAATAAAATTTAATGCGAAAATTATTGCTTTTCCAAAAGATTTTATAGATCATATTTTCACTATAAATTTAAAATTAATTTGAAAAATACAAAAGTAATTAATTTGATTTATACAGGGTGTCCCGAAAAGAGTGGTCATAAATTATACCACACATTCTGTGCTCAAAAATAGTTCGATTGAACCTAACTTACCTTAGCACAAATGTGCTCATAAAAAAAGTTACAGCCCTTTGAAGTTACAAAACGAAAATCGATTGTTTTCAATATATCGAAAACTATTAGAGATTTTTTATTGAAAATGGACATGTATCATTCTTATGGCAGGAACATCTTAAAATAAAATTATAGTGAAATTTGTCCACCCCATAAAACATTTATGGGGATTTTGTTCCCTTAAACCCCCCCAAACTTTTGTGTACGTTCCAATTAATTCATTATTTTGGTACCATTAGTTAAACAAAACGTTTTTAAAACTTTTTTGCCTCCTAGTATTTTTTCGATAAGCCAATTTTTATCGAGATACGGCTTCTTTTTCAATATATTTACGTCAAAATTTTATGGGGGTTTTGTTCCTTTAAACCCCCCAAATGTTTGTGTACGTTCCAATTAAACTATTATTGTGGTACCATTTGTTAAACACAGTGTTTTTAAGACTTTTGCCTCTTAGTCTTTTTTTATAAGTCACCTTTTATCGAGATGTAGCTTCTTTTTCAAAATATACCTGAAAATGTAAATTATAAATAAATTTTCATTATTATTAACAGGTCTCTATAACCGTACTTAACCATATACAAATATGTGGTGGATTCGAAAAATATTCAAAATATCTCGATAAACACTGACTTATCGAAAAAGTACTAAGAGGCAAAAAAGTTTTAGAAACATTGTGTTTAACTAATGGTGCCACAATAATAATTTAACTGGTACGTACACAAAAGTTTGAGGGGTTTAAGGGAACAAAACCCCATAAAATTATTATGGGGTGCACAAATTTCACTCTAATTTTTTTTAAGGTGTTGCTGCCATAAAAGTGCCACATGTCCAGTTTCAATAAAAAATCTCTGAGAGTTTTCGATTTATGAAAAAAAATCGATTTTCATTTTGTAACCTCAAAGGGCCGTAACTTTTTTTGTGTGCACTATTGTATATAGGTAAGTGAGGTTCAATCAATCTATTTTTGACCCCAGAATCTGTGGTATAATTTATGACCAATCTTTTCGGGACACCCTGTATAAAAATTCTTACTTCAATTGAGCTAACCGTCTATTTCTTCGCTGTCTATTTCTACTGTGTTTCAGTAACACATTTCTTGTAACAACGTCCCATATTTTAATTTGCGCAAATAAAGAAATAAATAAAGTCTTTATAAATTAATTGATTAATACTACATTTATACAACGCAGTTCTTCACATGTTCAACCTTATCTAAGCTTTCCATGGTAACAGGACATTATTAAAATAACTTTACAACAATTTTCTTTTTCGACTATTTGTATAGTATATAAATAATGGTAACCACTGAATACATAATTAGTGAAAAAATAATCCTATCATTTATACAAGTAAAGGTTATCCAAGAACATTCAAAAACTGAACGAAACTGAAATAGCCATCTCTACCTTTCTAACGACACTGTCACTGTTAACCTAATGTTTACATCTACAGTTTCCATACCAGTGAGAATTTTACTACACGTAATTTGCCGTATAAAGACAGAAAAAGTAGGGATAGCCGTAAAATATTTGCGAATTATGTACCCATAGCCTTAAGAGGATCGGTACGTATTTTCGGCTGCAATGCTATTCAAATAGGGATTCATTTTTTTCGAATACTGAGAAAACTAATAAATATTTTTGAAAAATTTAAACGCAGAATGAAAGATTACGTTATTAGCGAGGGCCGAAAGTCCCTGAGAACTTCTATATTGTTTATTTTAATAAGTTACAGGGGTGAAAAACTAAGAGAAAATTTAGTGTGATTTTTCATTTCAAATATATCATTCTAAATAAACTTTTTATTTATTCTAAGGGACTTTCGGCCCTCGGTAATAATTTAGTCTTTCATTCTGCGTTTAAATTTTTCAAAAATATTTATTGGTTTTTTCAGGATTCGAAAAAAATGAACACAATGCCCTGGTAATATTTTCCAAATCTATCTTTGTCTTACAACGCACTCAGCCGAATATAATATTGTCAGCATATATTGTCAGTCAGACACTGACAATCAGTGACAATTTTAAATATTTGACATTGCATCGGGAATATGTTGAGTTATTGATTAAATATTATTGATATAGTGTATGTGATAAATAATTGATTTAAGACGTGAACTTAATAAAAAGTTATTTATTGTGTATTATTTGTGGAAGGTCCAAGCAGAGAATACATCAGGATAATATATTCTGTGATCCAAGTATTTTCTTGTTAAAGATGTTCAAAATTGTAAGCGTTCCATAACAATATATTATTAAAAAATCACTTTAACACTTTTCCTCTTTTCTCGATTGAGTATTAGTCTTTGATGTACAAATAAATTATTACAATCACTGAATACACAGTTAGTGAAAAAATTATCACATTTATTAACTGAATTAATAATTTGCAATTATAAAAATAACAGTTATCCAAGAACATTCAAAACCCATCTCTTTAAATTAATGATGACATTTTCAAGTAGAATGACATTCTAGTAATGTTTACATATCCATACCAGTGTGAATTTTACTACACGTAATTTGCCGTGTAAAGACAGAAAAAGTAGGGATACATGTAAAATATTTGCGAATTATGTACCCATAGCCTTAACATTTTCATTGTGTTTTTGCTTTATTCGTCATAAAAGATTTCCCTTGTTGTTTGAGGCTTGTTATTTTCTTGGCGTTCAACAGCCAAGTCTATAGTTCATCTCTCACCTCGAAAACGTCTTACTCTTATGTGCCAACTGAGCCATACAAACAAAATATAGTTTTATCACAGCAACAGACAACATTGTTATACAGGGTGTTTCATTGGGAAACGGAGGAAACACTTTAATGGTGAATAGAGGTCACCAAGTCGGTTCTAGATATAATACATTTTTTGCCCTACCGACTTTTATAACTGAGTTACAGGGTGTTTTATCGATTTTGCCCATTTCTTTCCTAAGCCATAACTTTGGAACCACCCTGTATATATTTTTTGATATTTGGTACACATAATATGTCTCATTCAAAACCCAAACGACCGACATACTAACTAAAAATTATAAAGTAATTGTGAACTTAAAACAACACCCTGTATATTCAAATTTTGAAAATCTGTTTGCATATTTGAAAAGAGTACAAAAACTAAATTTAATGGTTCTTTTCAATTTTTCGGCCAGACAATTTTAGGACTTTAATTTTGAAATTATTTTGAATTTTTTAAGAACTCTGATATTAAAAAGCTGGATTAACTTTTAGTTATAAATTATTAAAGGTAATGAATAAATACTCAGTTTAAAAATAATCAATACTTATTTACCACATTGAAACGACCCAATTACTAATCACAAGAAAAATCCAGGCCGGATTAACAAAAAAAATATATAAAATAATTTTGACCTTGAAACAACACTCTGTATATTGATATTTTGAAAATTTGTTTGCTTACTTTAAAAGAGAATAAACAACTGCGTTAAAAGGTGCATGTCAAATTTTTGCGCAGATAATTTAATTACGGCAATTTTGAAATCATATTGATTAATTCTGTCACAGTGACAAGAAACTGCCAAATAAAAATTAAGGTAATTAGAAAATCGATTCGAAATCTTTTAAAACGAGCAAGTAAATGCATCTAACAAAATGGCGGACATTTTGAGCAACTGATATAGTTCAAATATTTTTAATTTCTGTTAAATTGTTGAATTGTTTAAACGATTTTTTTTATTAGATAGAGCTGTTTGTTTAATTCTTTACTAAATCATTAAAATACCCCAATTCTCGCAATTCTAATTTTTAATGATGTGCATATAGCTTCAAGTCCAGAGAATCCATGAAGCCAGCGTAGTAAATAAGTATTAAGTATTTTTAAAATGAGTATTGATCCATTAACATTAAATTAATAAAAGTTAATAATACCTGGTTTTTTATCTCAGAGTTCTTTAAATTTTCAATATAATTTCAAAATTGATGTAATTAAATCATCTGCACAACAAATTAAAATGAACCTTTAATCACAGTTTGTTATGCTCTTTTAAAATGCGGAGACAAATTTTCAAAATTTCAATATACAGGGTGTTGGTTCAAGGTCAAAATTACTTTATATGTTTTTGTTAATCCGGACCTGGATTTTTCTTGTCATTAGTAATTGGGTCGTTCCAATGTAGTAAATAATTATTGATTATTTTTAACATGAGTATTTATTCATTAACTTTTATAATTTATAATTAAAAGTTAATATTACCTGCTTTTTAATGTCAGAGTTCTTAAAAAAATCAATATAATTTCAAAATTAAAGTAAAAAAATTGTCTGGCCGAAAAATTGAAGCAAACCAGTAAACTTAGTTTTTTGTGCTCTTTTCAAATATGCAAACAGATTTTTAAAATTTCAATATACAGGGTGTTGTTTTAAGGTCACAATTACTTTATAATTTTTTGTTAATCCGGACCTGGATTTTTTAAGTGATTAGTACGTCGGTCGTTTGGGTTTAGAATGAGACATATGTGTACCAAATGTCAAAAAAATATACAGGGTGGTTCTAAAGTTATGGCTTAGAAAAGAAATGAGCAAAATCGATAAAACACCCTGTAACTCGGTTATACAAGTCGGTAGGGCAAAAAATATAGTACATCTAGAACCGCCTCGGTGACCTCTATTCACCATTAAAGTATTTCCGTTTCCCAATGAAACACCCTATATAACAATAAGGAATGAGTTAAAAAATAACAAATTCTAGGTATATCGTTAAAATATGTCCCCTTTCGAATAAATATCGACCCCTTTTAGCATTTTTTCAAAATATTCAGTGAATAATGTCAAATATTAGTGTTGGCCAAACCTATATATTACTTACACTAGTTCATCGAATGAATTTCAAAATTTCAAAATAGAGTTCCGCTCTATTAAGTGATTGTAGAAAAAGTGTTGATATAACAAGAAAAACATAATATCTTCTTCATGTAATTACTTTAGTATCTGTTCATCCTGCAAAAATACTTTTCGCTGTAGATACGTAAACATCTATTATGCAACGAAATCGTTTATACTCGTAAGTGTTATGTCAAACAGACTGAAATATGCCACATTACAAAAAAATTTTAAAACGTAAAACGCGCACACACTAATTCCTTGAAAACTCTTTATCTTAACAGATAACATCTTTTACTAAAGCATCTTTCATCTCTTTAAACCTAAAATCCGTACATACATTTTCTTTTCTACTTCTGTTCTAAAAGACAGAAAATTAGACGCAGTTGCTTCAGCGTAGCAAAACATAAAAGAAAAACAAACACTTTATTAACAATTCACTGTCGACTTTGTTTACAATGAATTGAAAACAAAGCTGAATTTCTAAAACTTAGTTAATTAACATTTAGAACATGGTACATTGTAAGCAGCATTGTAGTCTATACCTTGAAGGGATAGCTCATATTCCTAGATCATTATCAAATAGGGATAAAATAAGTCATATCAAAATAATCTATATCTATTAATATTATATATAAAGGGTAATATTACTTACTGACACGATGTGTCATGTAGTCATGTCATGACTGACTTGACTGAAAAACATGGTGCATTGTAGGCAGCAGTGTACCTAGTGTATGCCTCCAACTAGTATGTATATCACATTCCTAGATCAGTAACAAGATACATAGTTCTGGGTAATATTGATTGACACTATGAAAACAATTTGTTTCATTTTGAGGTTTTGCAGTCACTAATTTAAAGGATAGGACAAAAGAAATTCTTGGTTAATATCGAGCTCTCGCAAAATTTATTTGCTTTATCAAGGTAATAAGCTAAAATAAGTTTATAATTAGTTTATCAGTAAATACAATGAAACAAAGACGACAAAACGTTGTATAGAAGAAGCCATTACTCCATTAATCCATTATTAGATTATATCTATTATTAACATTTTCACAAAATATAGAAAATATAAAATTATTAATCTATAGGGCAGTCAATCAGGGTATTTGTCCGAATTCCATCCTACTATATCGATTTACTTGATATTTTCAGAGTAAGTAGGAAATAGCTCAAGAAACAAAGTCTACCCTATATACTACGGCGCTTTTATCTTGGGGCTGTTCCCACCCCTTCTCGGGCGTGGAAAATTGTTTGGGTAAAATAACCACGGGAGTGGCTAGGGAACCTAATTCTAAGCAAAATCTGTTCTATAATTTTTTTTGAAAACTCAATTCTTTTTGAGTTATTCGTGGTTGAAAATTGACCATCTTCCAGCGAAGGGAGACCTGTGATAGTCTCTAATAAAGCCGTTCCTGTACTATTCAAGGCTCCTGTTATATTTAGAAGCGCTTGTCTTTGTAGGGTGGTGAGAGTGGTCACACAAGATTGCAAAGCCGTCTTTCTCCACCAGAGTATTGCCCCATAAGTAACTGTCGGTCGTATCACTGATGTGTACAACCAACATATCACCTTTGGTTTCAATCCCCATGTTTTAACTACAACTCGTCTGCAGTTCCAGAAGAGTCGCTTAGCCCTATTGGTTATATTGGTAATATTAGTATTCCAATTGAGTTTCGAATCCAGTGTTATCCCTAGATACTTAACCTCATTGGTTATTTAGAGTACCTCTCCAAATAATTTCAGCTCACTCAGTCCAGTAAGCTTCCTCTTATTTGTAAAGGCTACCTGTTTAGTTTTAAAAGGGTTCACGGAGAGGTTCTCTTTAAGACACCAGTTCTCTATGTAGTGAACGGCATATCGCATCTGATACGCAACAGTGCTGGGAAAATTTCCCCTAGTTACTATTACGATATCATCTGCGAAACCCTGGACCCAGATTCCTTGGGCGCTTAGCCGATGAATCAGATCATCGACAACTATGTTCCATAATGACGGTGACAATACACCGCCTTGACGGTGACAATACAACCATTTCCATGGTTATTTTGATTAAAAAAAATTTATCCCCTAGATGGGGTTGTTTTCACCCCTAGGGCAAAAGCGCAGTTCGGCATAGTGGAGATTTTGAAGAAGAGTGTCAACAGAGCTTAAACCCAAGTTTTCATTAAAATCGGTGTTGATTCTCAAAATTCCACGGTTTTACAGTTTTTTTACCGCTGATGAGTGGTCTACCACAATGTGTTTTTCAACAAAGTGCATGTTGCATATAAAGTTTGCTTGTTATATGCTCTGAAAATGGGAAAACGTAAATCCGAAAAGAAGTACTTTAAATTCTTATGTTCGGAAAGTCTCTATTTCACAATGGGAAAATAAATCCCTTTAGAATCCTAATCAAAATTTATGATGGAGAGGATACCTCGCGAAAACATGCTGATAATTTTCATATTTTTAGAGAGTAATATAGGGCTTCTGAAGATGAGACATTTAAGACGTATATTAATATTCAGTTGGATTTTATTACAAATTTTACCCAGGCGGGATTAGAACTCCGTGACTTTTGAAGTTTAAATTGAAATCTTGAGATAAGCTGAAAAACTTTTATAATTAATTTAAACAAATAGTATGGGACCATACTCTTCAAAATTTCACAGAGGATAATGGATTTAATTAAGATGCTAATTTTTTAACTCCAATAAATAACTCAAATTATAAATAAAACCACATAAGAAATAATAATACTCTATTAATAGTCCTGAATCCAGCGTACCAAATAAAAGATTATTAATATCAAGCTGAAAATTTGTTCATAGCTTAACGGTGTCGAGTCGGACAAACTTTGATGTATGGGAACACTGGAACAGGGGAATCTTTAATTGTGGAACGCAATTAACGTGTCATTCTGATAAGTTTATGATTGTGAAAACTAGCAGGCTGTTTTTAAGTTTATTCAATAACCAACTTATAATATATGAAAAAATGTTTGTCCCAGAAAAATGTTAAGCATTTTAACCAGTCCGACACGTAGAACATGTCAAATGACAGGAATTTAGGGGAGTGCGATTAGAACGAAAACATGCATTGTTTCGGAAAAATTCAAACAAGCTTGTATTTTTCTAAAACTTTTTTTGTTAGTTTATATACATGTTAAAGTAAAAAGTTCTACTCGCAGATTTGTCCGCTAATTGTTTATTAATTGGTTCCCCTTTCCTTGACCATGCGGGGTATTTTAGGTACCCCAGATGCGGTTTCCAGGTAATCTTAGAAAATACATTACCAAATCGTTTTTATATAAAAATTATTAGGTATAATTTCAATTTTCTACTAAAATTGAAATTATAATTATTTGGGGTACCTCCGTTACCCCGCATGGCCTACTGCGTATTGAAATCAAAGGGTCACTTGACACCGGAAATTACAGAAAATCAGACGGAAAAACTAAAACATCATGTAGTATATTCAGAAAACCCATTTGCAGCATATATCGAGAAGATAGTAGAAAATTTGTAAGTCCTGACTGTAAAAATAATGAATAAGAGCAAATTCTAATAAAAGATCAAAATTGAAATGTACATTGTTTAATAATAAAAACAAATTATCTTAGTGACCAGTGCTTTACTGTATAACTTTCCAAACAATAACCTATAATTTAAATGATTTATTAAAGTATTTTAGTGGGGTACCATAGTTACCCCACACGGCCTGAACCGTAAGTTTTTGTAGCACGGTTCCGTAAAGGTTAAACAATAACAATTTATTTGTATAAATGATTTTAAAAATATCGTTTAATTCATCATTTTACTTTCGTCAAATATGTTTCTATCTTGTTTTTGATTGTACTGAATCCAAATATGGCATTGCAATTTGAAAATTCTTATACAGTGTCTGCGTAGCTAGGAACCGCATGGAAAACTTTTTTATTATCAATTTTACGAAAAAAATTATTCTTAATAAAATGCTCTGGATAGTCAGAAATCTAAAACTGAACCATCAGATATCAAATTTTATCAATTTTATACGAGATGTCAAAAATATGAATTTCGTGAAAGAGTAAATTACCTTTATACTCCAGAATATCAAAAAATGCTATTATGAAAAGTTGTTTGAAATTATAAATTATGTCTAAATATACAATTACATCATTCTAATCGAAAAAAAAAAAAATCAATTTTTTCTCAAATTACGGATACTCATCATCATTCTATTACAATTATGATAACTATTTTATTATCACTTTTACAAAAAAAAAAGTTATTCTTCATAAAATGCTCTCCCTGGTATAGAATCTAAGATACAACTATCACATATCAAACTTTTTTAATTTTATACGAGGTATGTAAAAAATATAAATTTTTCTTAGATTTAAGTGCCTTTATTATTCACAATATTTTAATTAGAAGGATGTAATTGAACACTAAAACAAATTTTTTAATTCCAAACAACTGCTCTTAATAACAATTTTCGATATTGTGAAATGTAAAGGTACTTTACTACCGAGTGAAATTCATATTTTTTGACATACCTCGTATAACATTAATTAAATTTGATATTTGATGACTGCATCTTAGATTATATACGATAAATAATAACTTAGATTATACAGAGTAGTTTATAAAGAATAACTTTTTTTCGTAAAACTGAAAAAAGTTATGTTCCAAGTTAGGCAGACATATGTATAAGAGCTAAAAAAAATTTTTTGCTGAACATTTATTATTGTTGAAGTTTATTATTAAATGTATTTTAGGTAAGTTTTACAGAAAAAAGTTTTGATCACTTTGTATAAACATTTTTTTATCTGGTAATTTTCTTAAAAAAGAAATAGTTTATTTCATGTGCAAAGTAAAATAATTTAGTGCATTTTAAAGATTACATCCTAGGCTTTAAAAAAGCAATTATAAAACTGAAATAGATCTTTTCAAACTTGAGTAATACTGTCTTTAAATGGTGGTAATTCTATAAAACTACGAAGATTTCAAAAATTACATTTTTTGAGACGTCGTATCATTTGAATTAAATCTTTGAGATTTTTTTTGAATGAAACATCATTTACTTAGAGGTTTGAAAGGTAAGTTGTGCAAAATTGAGAGTTTTTTTTAAGAAAAATTGTATTAGTTACACATTTTTAAATCATTTCTAAACAAAATTCATGTAAGTCTCACTTTCCGCCTACACCTTACTTATGACGATACATTTTATTTTTTTCTATTATAACCCTAAGATAGCTTAATTATTCTTCTTTCATGTTCAATTTGTAAAATTTCATTTGATCCATTAGTTAAAGAATTACATTAAAATAACTCAACCGTGCACTTCGCCGTACGTTAGTTTACAGTGCGCCAATGTTTGTGAGAAGAGTGACTTTAGCGTTATAAATAAAAAATTATAGAAGATACAGATTTAATTTTAGAAAATTCTTTGTATAAGGTTTTTTTGGAAAATTTTCGGATATTTTCAATGGTCAAATCAGTTTTTTCCTAAAATTTATATTTTCGGAGTTATTTAAAAAAATATCTAATTTCGTAGTTCATTAGTTTAATAAAAAATGAAGCACCCACTTCTCGAGTTGAACTTTTTGATATGTTTTTTATTAAACATTTCTTAATGAAATTACAAAAAGTTCTATCTTGTTTGATTTTTTCCGAAGTGAAAATCTATATGCACTCCCCTAATTATGTTAGTGATCAATAGCAGTCTGATTTTTGAATGGGAGTTTAATAAAAGGGTAACAATTAGTGTTGTAGGGTAACAAGGTGGTGACAATATCGAAAATTAATCTACAGAAAATAAGTTTATAATTTAAATTAACTTTAAACATTGTTTACTTACAATAATAAAAACTATTTTTTAACATTGTCTCTGCGATAAAGTTGAAAATTCATGTTTGTGCATTAATTCAATACATTTTAAAAATTATAAATTTAATGAAACAATTCTAAATACCTACTATATGTATTTAGATCAAACAAAGTGCTAAAAGTATGGATTTCACGGGAAACGTAAAAAAGTAAATAGACCGGAGTTAGCCGCAGTTTTATATGACTGTGTATATGACAATAACATTGTTGTTTTTAGTATTTTCTTTACAATTTCGTCACATTTTCTTACCTTTTAAACCTTAAATTTCGATTCAGTCATTCTGAAGCTGTTATCAAAAAGATATAGGTCCGGTTTCATCAACAACAAATAAATCAATGAATAGCTATTCGTCGAATAAAATTTATTAGACGTTTGTATTTATACTTTGTTTCAATATAATTTTGATTATTTCATTCATAGGAGATTCTGACCAATAGAAAGCATACATCTAAATTAAATCGATAATGTTTGATAATTTCCCGTCGTCAAGTATATTACGTCAGATACCCTTCGTTGCTACGAAAAAATACATTCAGTGACATTAATGATAATTAATGTTTTAAAAATTATAAAAGTGATGACTTTCAACCGTCAAATTAATATTTATAACAACTGTGTGTTTAATTGTACTAATTTGTACTTACATAAATAAATTACAATAAAATTTTGGTTTTGAACAGTTTTACTCATGAAATAATCGCAACAAATTGCGCTCAATCTCTAAAATTAATATAGAATTTTAGAGCTCTTGTACAATTACTACTGATAATTTAAAGTAAAACTGGCGAATTTACTTTATTCTTAATATTTACAGCGAAATTAACTTATCAACCAATTTATTCGAAAAGTAAGTATTTATTTAATAAAATAAGTCTCATTTGACGTTAGTAAAATGGAGTAATGTCAATTTATTGGTCGAATAACTTTACTTACTTACTTAAACCGTCCTCTTGTACCTTACGGTGTCGAGGTAAGTGGAGAGATCAAACGTCTCCATGCCTTTCGGTCAGTAGCTAGTCTTTCTGCTTCTCTCCACCCAATATTTCTTTTTACGCAAGCCTTTCCAATATTTGCGTTCCACGTTCTTGCTGGCCTGCCTCTTCGTCGTTTGTTGTCAGATGCCGCTTTCCATACCCTCTTTACAGTTCTACCTTCACTCATTCTCGCCATATGTCCGAACCACGATAACTGTTTCGTTTCAAGTCTGTCTAAGGTCCTTCCAACACCGCACCTTTCACGTATGTCTTCATTTCTTATACGTCTGGTCACCCCGGATACCGCACGTAAATATCGCATTTCGCATGCTTGGATTTTACTACGGGTGTTGTCGTTTCAATGCAAAAATAGACAGTACAATAAACGCAGCGGAGATGAAGCAGCTAAGAAAAATAGCAGGAAAAACGAAATTGGACAGAATAAGAAATGAAGATATTAGACAAAGACTGAAACAGGAATCGATAATAACCAAGATACAAAAAAGAAAATTAAAATGGTATGGACACATTAACAGAATGGACCATGGAAGACTACCAAAGCAGGTGATGGAATCGAAAAGATTTGGTAAAAGAAGGAAAGGGAGGTCAAGGAAGAGATGGATCGATCAGATTATAGAAATTGGACAGGAAAAAGGAAAAACACATCAACAAATGAAAGAGTTAGCAAAGGACCGCAAGAAATGGAAGAGATGGATAGAAGATGAATAAAACCTCCGACGCCCCTGAGGGGCATAAGGAGTTTCGAGAAAGAAGAAGAAGATGTTGTCGTTCACTGTCCACGTTTCACTACCGTAGGGTAGCACCGGCTCGTATACAGTTTGAAATACTTACATTTTTGTTTTCAGACTTACTTCTTTCTTCCTAATAAAACTTATTTAGTGCATAGTAGAATTTTGTTGCCCCCATTACCCTGCTGTTTATTTCTGGTTCTATATTTCCTTGCCCATTCATTGTTGATCTTAGATACTTGAAGTCCTCTACTTGTGTAATGGTCTCATTATTCAGCTTTACATTTATATTTTCTTGAGTTTTCGATATTACTAAAGCTTCTGTTTTTTCAATATTTATTTTCATCCCAACTTTCTTAAAGGCTTCATTCCAAACATTCACATTCACTTGCAAGTCTTTTTCTGATTTTGCCACAATTACCAGGTCATCGGCATATATCAACTCTGACACGTAAACTTGTTGAAGTTTATACACCCCAACCCTAGTTCTTTTTACCTTACCTCTGCATTATTTTGCAATTGCGTCCATTAGAGCGATGAATAACAAAGGAATCAGAACACCACATTGTCTTACACCTGTCCTTGTGTAGAATTCTAGAGATGAGCGATTGTTCCTTCTTACATTCCCAAGTAGCACAATAAAAACCTTTTAGTTTTATTTAAGGTTTATAAAGGTTTTATTGTGGTAAATAAGAATATAATGGTTTTAAAGTTACCTTGTAGATATACTGCCAGAACTTTAAAACTGTTAAGCATTTGTCACTAGTTTTAAAGTATCTAGTAAGAGTATCAAATAAGACTAATTAATCTTAATAAATAATTTGTCTTATTGTAGTTTTAAAATGGTTTATTCTCAGTTCACTTTAAAACTAATCAGTTTTATGAAGAACTTCCGGACTGTTTGGTTTTATTAGATTCTTGTTTGTTACCTTTTAGTTTTATTGCAGTTTTAATATTATTGCCTCCTAATATGACTAATAAAACCTATTATTAAAACTACTTGATCTCAAGACTATTATGTCAGTAAAAGATATGCCTTAAAACTATATTTTTAGTTTTCTTTAAAATTGCTTTCTTAAAAGCAATTAGTAGGCTATATTAAAACTAAACGCTCTTAACTGAATCAATTTGGTTATCATAAAGACTAAACTATGCTTCTTGTTAAAAACAATAAAACTAAACTCATCCCCTCTTCTTTCATGTCCAAAATGGTCGGCCATTTGTTTTAGAGCGAAACAGTAGCGTAGTGTGTTGTAAAAAGTGGACGTACAGTTAGTATAGAAGAAATAAGTCGCAAGTACTTAAAATATAAACGAACTGGTCATTTTAAAAGAAAAATACAACACACACAGCACTACGACGCCTCGATTTTAGGTTAGATTCACATTAAAACCGAGTGGCATTATTGACAGCAGCATTAAAACTAAACGGTTTTAATTCAAAGGGAACCTTGCTTTTATGTAGGATATATGCTCTTGGAAAGGTATAAAATAAAACCATTTTATCTTAACAATTCTCTGTCGATAAACCAAATAGTTTTATTTGGATTTCGGCCATATTGCTTTCTGGAGATGCTGAAAGCCATGATAGATCACAATATAAGGCTTACAAAAAAATTATAAATAAGCGACTTGAAGACAAAAATTCGATTTATTTTAACATTAAAACATTAAAATAATTATAGATAACATTATTTTTCTTTTTAATTAATATTTTTGGATTTAAATTATTTTATTATTTTTATTTTTTATTCGCCAAAAGTCAGAAATTTTATTGCGCGTGAGTTATTTAGACCTATTTTTGTTAACCTTGTCAATAAAGTTGGGTGCACAAGTGTTTTTCTACCTTGACAGTCCGAAATAACCAAGTACTTTTTATTACTTTTTATTATTTTATGGTTACAAATACGTATCTACCTATCATAACACATGTAAAAATTTGTTGGCCTATATGGAGTATTATGGGTTTAAAGAATCATTTAATACAGTAAATTGTCTTTAAAAGTCTCCATTTAAGAGACCTTTTTAAGTTTGCTATAAAACTGTCTGCACCTAAAGTGTCTTTTAACATGGTTTTAAAAGCACTTTCACAGCAGCTTTAAAACCAGTTGCTTAAGAAAACAAAGTTTTAAGAAGGTTTTTATTTTTGGTTTTATTGACGTCTTTCAGAGTGGGCCCTTTTATGCTGAAAGCAGTTTTATTGCAACCTTAAGGTTTACTTAAAAACCAAATGGTTTTAATTTTACTTTTATTCTACAGTTTTAAAGCATCCTTAAAAGACTTAATAAACCCTTTCGGTGCTACTTGGGTTATTACGTGTAACGTAATAATGTACGTGTTACGTGTCGAATAACTTTATTCGTATAATAAACTACTATTTGTCGTCGGTGAAACCGGCCCATAATAAAATAAAATGACGTTTATTAAACGTCACAGACTGCTTGACTTATTGCATTAGGATCTTATAAGATTAGATTAACTTCTATAAAAGTTCAGAATTAGAACAGCTTCCTCAAAGTTACTTTTTACTTCATTCACAATACTAAATAACATCTCCGGAAAACTTAAAACCCGATATTTTCATTTGTATCTATATTCAGTAAAAAGGCCAAACCCGCAGAAGTTCTGGAATTCATCTAGTGCACTCTGATAAATGATTCTATTCAGAAATTTTAGTTTATGTCTGGCACAAAAGAAATTTGGCACGACAAAAAGCGAGAAAATCTATACCTCACTACACGGCGACGTCATACGAGTTCCCTTAAAGATCAGAAGTTTGTGTGCTCATTGTTTCTTATCAGAATAAAATATGGGACGAAGTTTTCTCTTCCCAGAATTTTTCGGAAGTCAATAGTTTTTAAATAACCTTAATATTCGTATATTTTTTTATTTCACTATAAGAGTACAAGAAAAATTTGAAAATGATAAAATGTAAAAGAAAATGACACACCGTCGATATAGTAGGTAACTGAAAGCAGAAGTAGATCTTTTTGAAGTTATACTTCTTTAGACGCGATTGGGAGTGAATTCCTATTATCCCAGGCGCATGCGCACACAGACAGTATGGAATTCGTTGCTAAATCTTTCAAGTTATGTAGTGTTCAGTGCAAAAAAGGTGTGGAAAGAATATATTAGTGTTTTTAGTAAATATATTTTATTATAATTAATATATATTGTGTCTGTGAATTTGTCTTCCTCGGGAGTAAGATAATAAATATTATATTATTAAAACATTTTTATATTTTATACTTCACTTCGTCTATTTGTTACCGTGATTTGTCATTATGTCCGAGAAACCATGTACACAGTGGGATCGTGGGTCCTTGGTAGAACATTCTTCTACAGATGGAGAGGTCCCGGGTTCATATGCGGACAATTGTTTTTTTTTGGTATTGTTTTAATAAAAATTTTTGGAAAGTGGTAAGTATTAAAAGTAGTTTAATATTTAAATAAAATAAAAATAAACTGTTTAAAGAATATTTATTTCGCTGAAATCATATAATAGAAGTATATCTTCTTACGTGCGTACAAAGTACACACACATTATTTTTTTTTCATCATCATCAGTGGCGTTACAGCTCTTTATGAGCCTAAACATTCTTCAGAACAATTCTCCATTCGCCCCTGTCATTGGCAACTCTTCTCCATTCTCTAATTCAAATAAATTTTAAGTCATTTTCTAAGTTGTCTTGGTATCTAAGTCTCGGTTTTCTTCTTGCTCTTTGTCCTATCGGCCCTCTTCGGTCAAAAACTTTTCTGACCATGGCATCTTCATCTCGTCTGATTACATGACCTATTCATCTAAGGCGTGCTACCTTAATGGATTTTACAACATCAGGTTCTCCAAAACATCTATACAACTCAAAGTTGTAACGCCTGCGCCACAAACCTTGTTCTTTTATGCCTCCATATATGTATTCGTCTAAGGATTTTTCGCTCAAAACGCTTGAGCAGTTCTTGGTCGTTCTGTGTAAGTGAGCAAGTTTCCGAATCATGTGTTAGCACTGGTCTTATTAGTGTTTTTTAGACGGTCAATTTCATTTTTGTATGTAGATATCTTTTAAGCCATAGTAACACTTATTGGCGAGCACTATTGTTCATTTAATTTCTTCACTGACATTGGTATCTTAGCAGAGAGTCTAAGTATATGAAGGTGTCGACACCTTCCATTTCTAGGTCGTCAATTATTATTCTTGTAGGTGTCTGGTTGCTTGACCTAGTGCAACACATATATTTGGTCTTTTGAACATTTATATTTAGTCCCATTCTCTGTGCAGACGCTCTTAACGACCGAAGTGATTCAGCCAGAGATTGTGTGGACCTACCTATTATGTCTATGTCATCTGCGTATCCGACAATTTATTCTGATTTGTTAAAGATAGTACCATTCGTATTAATCTGGGACTCTCGAATTATTTTTTCTAATGCCATGTTACATAAGAGGCACGAGAGTCCATCACCCTCTCTTAGTCCATTTTTGTAATGGAAGAGTCTTTAGAAATCGTTTTCAAATTTATTATTCAAAATCTATTACGTTGATTTTAATGAAATTTGTTAGACGGTTTAAGTATGTTATAAGAATTTTATAAACGAATTACTAAGGTTCTAGGTACAGGCATAAAGGCCTGTTGTATAAAGTGAAAAAGAATATGCCTAATGAAATATACCTGATATTAAAATCATATCTCAACGAGCGATTTTTCCAAATCAAAGTAAATACCTCACTTTCCAAATATCATCCTATACAATCCGGAGTACTTCAAGGTAGTGTGTTCGGTCCCTTCCTTTATCTCCTTTACACTGCTGATATACCTGCTGATGATGACATTACTATGGCCACATTTGCCGACGATACAGGAATCCTTACATCAGACGAAAACCCAGATAGAGCTTCTAACAAACTGCAAAACTACTTAAATTCACTTCAAACTTGGTTAACAAAATGGAAGATTAAAGTAAAAGGTGAAAAGCCTTCACAAATTACGTTCACAACAAGAAGGATCAACTGCCCACAGGTTCATATTAATAACATTCCTATCCCTTTAATATCAGATGTCAAGTACCTGGGACTCCATTTGGACCGAAAGCTGACATGGAAGAACCATATCAAAACCAAGAACTAAATTTAAAAGTCAGACAAATGTATTGGCTGCTAGGTAAAACATCCCAGTTTTCATTAGAAAACAAAGTATTATTATACAAAATTATACTAAAGCCGATATGGAGTTATGATATAGAGTTATGGGGCTGCAGCAAACCGAGCAACACTAAAATATTGCAAACTTTTCAATCAAAGTCGCTGTGGATGATAGCGAATGCACCATGGTACGTTTCCAATTTAACTATCCATAATGACCTTGGGATACCATTCATCGAAGATGTTATTAAACTACAGGCAAACAAAGCCCAAGAAAGAAAATCCGCCCATGAAAGTCAAACTATTCAACAACTCTACCAGCCGCCACTTGTGGGAAAAATACTGAAAAGGACATGGCCAGAGGACCTAACTGATTAGGTGTATTGGAGAACCATCGATGGATGGTGCCCAAAGCATGCCAGGATTCAAGACTTTGCTACTATTTGCTAAATACTCTGTGTTCTAGTTAGAGTAGATTGTAAAGGGCCTAGCCGGGTAAGATGATGAAAAGTGCCCCCAACTCGATTCGAATTCCATATAGGTCACCGTTTAGCATATATAGTGAAACTAACTTTAGGAAATTTTTAGCCCCCTAGGTGGTCATGTGACCCACCTAGAGCCCAATTAGGGTTTTTATGTTGTTATTTTTTATCTCAGCCGCATCGAGAACTAGCGAAAAACTTTAAATAAAAAAGTTGTAAGCTTTAAAAAGTTCTGTCCGAAATTTTTTTTTATTTTTGGCGGGAAATTTAAATTTTAGAACGATTTTAAAATTTTAAATGAGTATAAAAAAATAACTAAGACATTCGTTTTCACGAAAAAAATATATAACGTGTATTTTTGCATAGTGTTTCACCCTGAATTTTTTCAAATTTTTAAAATTGGTGAAACGCACCTTTAAAAATAAAAAACCGCATTTTTTCGGTGTTTTTTTTTTTCGTTTTTTGATACAATTTTATACATATTTTTCAAAAAAGGTAACACCGTTACTGGAGTAGGTAAAAAACTGAAAAATAATTGGGGTTTGTTTAATAAAAGTTTTTTGTAACGCCATCCATTTTCAAGATACAGGGCGTTGAAGAAAACAAAATTTTACACATTTTTTACGATTTTGCCGAAACTACTGGCAACATTGTAATAAAACTTGGCAGGTTTTAAGATGTAGCTATTGTGCATGTTTTGACATACAATTAAGGATTTGATATTTATCATTGGCGCGCTTAGGGGTAATGGTCTGAACTTTTCAAAGAAAAAAAGATAGTACGCCACTGACATATTTCAAAATAACAATCATTTTTGAATTCCTCGTTCAATTTGCGATAAAAAACCTACTTCTCATTTTTTCTCATACTTCATCTTTTCATACTTATGTAGATGTAGAAACTACTAATAGTAGTATTTTATTTCATATAAGTTCGAATACTTTGTAAGGGTTAAGGATTTTTTGTCACAAATTGAACGAGGAATTCAAAAACGATTGTTAATTTGAAATATGTCAGTGGCGTACTATATTTTTTCTTTAAAAGGTTCAGACCATTACCCCTATGCGCACCAATGATAAATATAAAATTCTTAATTGTATGTCAAAAAATGAACAACAACTACCTCTTAAAACTCGCCAAATTGTATTACAATGTTGCCAGTAGTCTCGACAAAATCGGAAAAAATGTGTACAATTTTGTTTTTTTCAACGCCCTGTATCTTGAAAATGGATGGCATTACAAAAAAATTTTATTAAGAAAACCCCAATTATGTTTTAGTTTTTTACCTATTCTAGTGTTACCTTTTTTGAAAAATATGTATAAAATTGTATTAAAAAACGAGAAAAAAACCCGAAAAAATACGATTTTTTATTTTTAAAGGTACGTTTCACTAATTTTAAAAATTTGAAAAAATTCAGGGTGAAATATTATGCAAAAATACACGTTATATATTTTTTTCGCGAAAACTAATGTCTTAGTTATTTTTTTATACTCATTTAAAATTTTAAAATCGTTCTAAAATTTAAATTTCCCACCAAAAATTAAAAGAAAGAATTTTTTCGGACAGAGCTTTTTAAAGCTTACAACTCTTTTATTTAAAGTTTTTCGCTAGTTCTCGATGCGGCTGAGATAAAAAATAAAAACCTAAAAACCCTAATTAGGTTCTAGGTGGGTCACATGACCACCTAGGGGGCTAAAAATTTCAGAAAGTTGGTTTCACTATATATGATAAACGTTGACCTATATGGAATTCGAATCGACTTGGGGGCACTTTTCATCATCTTACCCGGCTAGGCCCTTTGCACCTAATAAAATGATAAAAAAAACTAAGGTTCTAAGTGCCACTAAAGTGGTTAAAAAACATTGAATAACAACATGCGTATTTTGTCCCCTTATTTTGTATTTATTGCTATATTGCAGAAAGGGTAATATTTTAAGACATTTTTAACCCGTCGTATATCATACAAAATTCAGACTTTGTTCCAAAACAAATCGTTTTAAAGTTATAAGCTGGCGAATGGATTTAGTGTCCGCAGTCATATAAACTCAAACAAACAAAAAAAGTTATAAGCAAAGAAAGTAGAAAAAAATCGATGTTTTTCGAAATTTTTAAATATTTTAATTTTTTTATTAATATTCCGGGCATATTTGAGAAGGAGCATAAGTCAATTATTATTACTGAAAGTGTTACCTAACTTTATCTGCAAAACTCCGAATGCCACCTCTCACATCCAAAAATAGACGTTTTTTCACAGATTAACCCTGGTCAAATCAGAAAAACCATTAAAAACCCTGGGGTAGACACATCATAATTGAAAAATCCACGGTGACTTAGCTAGCCCCTAAACTATAGTAACTCATCAGATTTTCATTTTCCCAATGAGCAAACACCATTTGGCTTTCAACAAAGTACATAATAATTGATTTATATAATAGTTATAAATATATAGCCGAACAGGCAAATCATTTCAAAATTAATTTTATTTTATGATAAATATTTTAGTGGGTTTTTGTGACTTGATATCATTTTTATTGTAATGAGTTTTTGTTATTCACCATAATCCGCAGCTCTAAAAATTCGAAGTACGTTAAGAGACAATATTGCTCTAAAGCTATTAGGCCTGGATCCCGCGTACCAAAAAAGTTTATTAATACCAAGCTGAAAATTTGTTAATAGCTTAACGGTGCACCTCGGTGTCTTATTAAAACGCCCAACATATTTCTCGGACAAATATTTTTTTATATACATACAGTCGAACCAGCTTATTAGAATAGCCTTCGTGCCAAGCAAAAATATTCTTATAAGCGGGATATTTTAATAACCGATCATTGGTGGCTAGCTGAAATAAGTGTACCGAATATACGTTATAATAGTACTTACTATGTCAATATGTATATGCATATGGTTTTAGGTCTTTTTATGTCAATAAATATTTTTAATCTATTTACAAAAATAATTACGAAACGATTAGACAATAAATTGGAATTGGGTTTTAGAAAAGACTTCCGAACAAACGATCAACTATTGGTAATAAATAATCTTATAGAAAAAGGCTGTTTCTAAAAACAGCCAAGTGTGTGGCAATGTACCTATAGAAATTTGTAAACAAATGAAATTATTTTATGACCTTGTCGGCATACGATTGAATTTTCTATGGGAAAGGAGCGTTTACTCATAACACAGTAATAAAGTGTTTATTAGGTACCTGACAAACCGTAATAATATACAAAATAGCAGGCTTTCGAAGCTCTTACCGACAAACCATTATATCAGGCAAATTTAAAATTTTTAGGAAATTGTACGTAAAAATTTATTTGTTGACCTGAAAAAATTATTCTAAAAAGCGGTATTAGGTTACTAAACCATATTCCAATAAACGGATAAATTTATTAAAGGGTAAATGGAAATGTTTCGGGACATCGAATTTATATTCCATAAACCGGGATATTTCTATAACCGGTACTCTAATAAGCGGGTTCGGCTGCATTATATAAAGTTTGCTATTGAGTAAACTTAAAAACAATCTGCTTGTTTTCACAATTCTAAAATTGTCAGGATGACACGTTCCACAATTAAAATCACCTTCCATAATTAAATCTTCCCCTGTTCCAGTGTTTTTTTTTATATATTTGTTGACGGGATACCACCCAAATAAATATGTACATAAAATATGACAATAATTATTGTCTAGTGATATCTACATTAAACATAAATATAGTGAATATGACAAAAATTATAAAATTATAAAATTATTATGCAGCCATATAGAAAAAACAAATTTTAAATAAGATTAAAATAAGATAAAGCACATAACAATATAAATCACCTAAATTACAAACATTTTTTTACACATTGTCTACAATTGTGTTCGGAAGCGCACAGGGCACAGCAACAACTCGGAAGTCTATTCTATTTCCATTCAGAATGATTATACTCAGTGGAGAATGCCTACCAAAGTTGTTGCAGCGATGAAATTTAATTGCAAAATTTTGAGATGATCTAGTAACTCTAGAGGGAACATTAAAATCAATTAGAGACAGTAGATCATTGCAATTAATTTTAGAATTCAATAGTTTATGTATGTTTGGCTGCTGATTACGAATTTCGAGGTTAGATTTCGATCCGAGTAGTCAAACAATTAGTACGGGATCCGAATAGGGCTTTTCATTCAGAGTCATTTGTTTCGAGCTTCTCTCAAATGTCGTATAATCCGTGTATATTAATATTATAAAACAGACTATACAATATATGACAGAAGCTCGAAACAAGTGACAATCGATGAAAAGCCCTAGGAGGTCAAAATGTACCCATCTGCTTGCCGGATGGAACATTTTTTTTATTAAATTTCAGACATAGACAAATATTTCTAGCAGGCGTTGCCTATCAAAATCGTGTCATAACTATCCTTAAAGGGGCCGTAGGGGTTGAAATCGATATTTTAAGCACATTTTTCAGTGATTTTTTTTTAAAGTATGAGACATTAATTTAAAGAATATTCAAAAAAAATTCAAGAAAAAATATTGAAAAATAAGCCAACGCAACGGTGGCAAGTTTTTAAAGACACCTAAAAAAAAACAATTAATTTTGCGCTGGACATCAGAATGTATCATTAGATCATGGTAGACAAAAAATTCAAAAAGATTTTATTAGCTTATGAGTTTTTTGAGGTAACGCTGTCAAGTATCTTTTAGTTTTAATGATCTTTGACTTTTTAGTATCACTCAGTAGTCAAAAGAACCAAATTTTTTACAAAAAAAAAGGTGAAAATCAACATATTTATTATTGTTAACCAAAATATAAGCAAAAAACAAAAAATACCTCGACAGTGTTACCTCAAGGAATATCTAAAGAAAATATGTACAAAATTCCAGGTGAGTTGGTCAAGTAGTTTTTGAGTTACAATGTCTACAGGTTTTCAAAAAAGCAGTTTTGAGAAAAACGTTTTTAAAGTATTGTCAACTCTTATTTTTAATTTCTTTTTCGTCTGTCAAATCGTAAAGTGATGCACACCGGAATATGTTTTTAAATCGCGGGGTAATTTACAAAAGAAAATGAGAACAGCTGTTGACCGTTTCACACTACGCCTTGGCGCGAAGATGCTGCAAAGCGAGTCGAAGGTAGGGAGGCAGTGTTGAATATTCCTATCTTCGACTCACTTTGCAGCAGGTTCGCGTCAACACGCTTAAAAGTAATGAACAAGAGTCGACAGCTGTTCTCATTTTCTTTTGTAAATTACTCCGCAATCCAAAAAGATACTCCGGTGTGCATCATTCTACGATTTGACAGACAAAAAAGAAATTGAAAATAAAAGTTGACAATACTTTAAACGTTTTTTCCTCAAAACTGTTTTTTTCAAAGGCTGTAGACATTGTAACTCAAAAACTACTTTACCGACCCATCTGGAATTTTGTATATATTTTCTTTAGACATTCCTTGAGGTAACGCTGTCGATGTATTTTATTTTTTATTTAACAATAATAAATATGTTGATTTTCGCCCTTTTTGTGCAAAAAATGTCGTTGTTTTGATTTCTGAGTGATACCAAAAAGTCAAAAATCGTTATAACTAAGAAAACTCGACAAAGTTATCTCGATAAACATATAAGCTAATAAAATCTTTTTGAATTTTTTGTTTACCATGATCCAATGATAAGTTCGGATGTCTACCACAAAATTCATTTTTTTTTTCGAGGTGTCTTTAAAAATTTGCCACCGTTGCTTATTTTTTAATATTTTTCCTTGAATTTTTTTGAGTATTCTTTGAATTATACTGAATACGCTTATTTAATTGAAATATAAAATAATTTTATCATATTTTCAAAAAAAATTTACAAAAATGTGCTTGAAACGTTGATTTCAACCCCTACGGCCCCCCTTAAGGATAGCTATGATACGGTTTTGATAGGCAACCCATGCTGGTCGTGTTTGTCTATGTATGAAATTTAATAAAAAAAAAATGTTTCATCCGGCAAACAGATGGGTACATTTCGACCACCTATTCGGATCTTAGACTAAAAAATAGTTATAAACAATTTAATTGTTTATAAGGCTTTAGCTCATAAACTAAAAGAGATAGATACAAAAATTGTGTGCGTTTTCAAATAAAATGTGTGCGTTGAAAAAACAAAGAAAATATCGTTGCTATTGCTATACTCTAATCCAATAACTTGAGCTCGAGATATTGTAAAATTAGTGCAAATTGGTTGCAAAATAAGTATTTTTCGAAGTTATTTTTTTTTTCGATCATAACTCGACTTCTACGCATATAAATGAGCTTTGCAAAGTCTCATTTTGTACGCTTAATTTATAGACTTTTAAACAAATTTTTTTAAATTACTTTATTTTTATGTGTTTAAAGTTATACCCGTTTGCAGTTATAATTTTCTTCAAAAAATTGTAAATTAATATGTTTATAAGGATTTTAAGCAAATTTGAGCAATAAACATTTATACTTGAATTAACAGCAATTACAGAAAAACTCAAAATGAAGATTTTCAGATTGCAAGAATGTTCTTGGGTTTATTTTTAGCCAAGATATCGATAGTTTAATAGCGCGCTGTGAGGAGCAGATCGGCTCGCGGTGAAAAGGTACGCTCGCGAACTGCTCGATACAAAATCATAGTTAACATAATCAAGTATATTCAAATGGGAAATAAGCCACAATTTTACCTAAAAATAATTTTATTAACGTTTCGATGCCCAAGTCGGGTGTCGTTGTCAAAATACAAAATAATACATAGTTAACATACGCTATCTTTATTTTTGAAAATCCTTAAACAATTTTCTCATATAATTCTTACAACAAAATCATCATAAAATGGACCCCTCTCATTTTATTTATTTTTTACTTCAATTGTTTGTACTAAATGAGAAAAAAACATGAAAAACCAAGATTTCAGAAGTATAACTTCAAAGGAAATTATTCTTATTTATTAATATTATTTTTACAAATGATTTCTTTTATGCATCAACATCGAGATATACAGGAAATCTCAACTTTTTTCTTTTACATAAGTTCTAAAATAGATTTCTGAATCAAAATTAAATTAAAATTACATAAATGCCACAAAGAAATAGCTTCAGAACAATAATCTGAAAGAAAGTTATCTACCCTTTGTGTGCAAACGTTTTCAAGATAATATTATGTTTGTAAATGGATGATCTATTAAATTGAAAAAGTTTGTCTTTATGTGTCTAACTTTTTTAAAAACGATAAATAACTAAAAAATATTAGGTTTTGACTTATGGAATTAGTAGTCATGTTGTGACTGGCTGATTGACATAAAGTCCATGCCATATTAACAAAAGAAAAAAAAGACCTATGGAATTATATAAAATTTTGTTTCAAGTTTTACATAGAATCAAAAAATCTAATGATATTATTGGGTATCCCGTTTAAAATACGAATGGGGAGTAACCCACCAAAATTTAAGGCTGTATAATATACGTAATAATATTTAAACATAACTCATAATATGTTGTTATTCGATTTTAATTTGTTTGCGAGTTATAGCGATAATAAAACAAACTTGTCACATAAAAATGATTTGATGGTAATTTGATGTAATTTAAAAATGTTCTTATAATAAATTTTCAAAAATACACATCAAGATTCATTTGCAAACATGTTAAAAAAAGTATATTGTACATTTTTATATATATTTAACTATATATTATAATATGGGTTTTTACTATGTTATAATATGGGTATTTAACAATACAACTTTATAAAATATACACAAAATATGTAAGTTCTAAATTCCAATAAACACAACAAATTAGTGCGCCAATGTCACTCTCATTGAAAATGATAAACGTCAAAATTCATAGTAAACAAGGTATCAAAGACTATCACTTATCCTTGTTTAACTTATTGTGGTTTGTGGTTTCTATGAACAAACGGTTTAATTTTCGATACTAGTTTCTGTGAGTAATAAAGAGACCTAGTAAAAAGAGTAAAAAAGAGAAGTAGTATAAAAAATAATTGGTAAATAATTTTATGCACGTTCAAAGATATAATGGAAGAAACTACTAAACTTGCTAAAACTAATTTTAATGCCAGGGCTATAGAATACATTAAAGATAGGTGTTTATGAAAAAACGTCGTAATATTTTCTGAGTTGCATACTCGAATATCTAGTATTTGCAAGTTTGTACCTTTTTGTATAGTCGCCGTTGTGCCAAGAATGCTAGATAAGTGTCACAATATTTATCATGTGGGTCAAGGGGTAGTATGTATGAGATAAACAGCGTTCTTGGTGTTAAATGTATTTTACTTCTGTGAAGTGAAAAAGGAATTTTTCAAAATGATAATAGACTAAGAGCCGGTATAGGTGAAGTAAAAGTCTATAACTTAAATAGTATAATCCAAAAGAAAACATATCTGACATCGATGTAACTGAATAAATAAAAGATTCGCACTGGATAAGCTTATAAAATCAAAAAATCTTACAAGAAGTTCCAAGATGAAAATCTATAAATCCATCGTCAGACCTGTACTAACATATGGATGCGAAACGTGGACCATGACCAAAGCAAACGAAGAAAAGCTCAGACGAGCTTGGAATTGCTTGGAAGGGAATTGAGAAACGATCGTGCGCGAATAGCGGAGAAATATTGCAACTTTCTTAAATAATTCATTGTCAATTGAAATTGTCAAATTGACGTATGTTTCATATCTACTGTCATTGAAGAAGAAAAATTATATGTTACTCCACAATATTGATATGATATGCAATTATTATATAAAGGTAAATTTAATTAATTGTATTTTGCTTGCAGTACTGCATTTTAATAACTAATCTTATTTACTACATACAATTGTTTACGTTTTAATAACATAACCTGAATCTTATTTTTTCTTGTTGCGAATAAATAAAATGCGAATAAAGTTGCAGAGCGTAGAAATAGGTGTCGCTTTGCCGAACTTGCACGGTCCCAAAAGGATCAGAAACAATATCTAATTAAAAGCACTCTACGATGACACCGATATTGTCCTAAAAATGAAATCACAGTGACTAAGAGGGCAGGCCACGAGCACCTTCATAACGAGAGACTTGTAGGACTGGTTGTAAGTAGATTTGTACAGGCAAAAGACCACTCGGACGTCCGAGTTAAACATGGAGAGATAACATCCAAGCAGATCTCCTGAAAATGAACTTTCCATTTGACCCTAGGTTGATGGAAGACCGAACAAATTGAAGGAAAGTTGTACAGTCAGCCAGGACCCACCCAGGGTTGTAGCGTTACGTGATGATGATGATGAAAAGAAAACATATGAGTAGTATGCCTTCACTTTTTAGTGGCACATGCGTTGACAGTTGCGCATCAAACTTTCCACTTATGGACGGGATAAATAAATTCAAGGGTAGACTCCAAAACTCCCAGAATTATTTTTTTTTTAGTTCTATTTGATTAAAGAATAAGACTCGTAGCCATTTTAACACACCAACCCTTCCTTTTCCTCCCACCAACAAAAACGCCATTTTTCTTTTTTTTAGGTGGAATTCAATCAATTTTATAATCTTAAAAAAATCACACGCTTTAGTTGAGGCCTTTACAAAACATGCCTTTTTTTATAAACACGTAGGTTTAGTGTACATCACCTCAAAATTTTTTTTTTTGAAAAATGCGTATATTTATATATTTTTTTTGAGATGTCTGCAGGTCTAATTTTTTTATTGCGTGTATTTTACCGAACACTATATTTCCAATTTTTTTCAGATTTTTTCGTATGGTTTGCAACCTTCAAAAATCCGAAACTGTCTTTAGGGGGGTTTTGCGCATTTTCCCTATTTTAAAGACATCAAAATAGATCAAATCAAGGTTATTTATATGTTATATGTAAATTGAAGTAACTGAGTCCCTTAGAACATTCAAGAATGGGAGAAACATATTTAAACTCCCAAAAAAGCCCTAAAATAGTTTTTAGAATTTTTGAAGGTGGAGAACCTTACGGGAAAATCTGAAAAAAAATTAAAAATTCGGTGTATTTTGTAAGCACGTAAATAGTTATACTTCTATTATTATTATTTCAATGAAATAAATGTATTTTTAATTTTTTAATTGTATTTTTATTTAAATATTAAAGTAATTTAAATATTTAAAATAGTAACAAAAATTAAAAATCACAAAAATCACAAAAAACGTCAGATTTTCTACACAAATTTGTAAGTTTCTTGTCATCATATTTAAATACTAATTATCCTATTTTCAACGAAAACAAATCCAAAGATACAAAAATCATAATAAATATATTTACTAAAAACACCAATATATTTTTAACACTTTATTTGCATTGAGACATACGTAATTTAAAATATTTAGCAACTAACTTCATACTGTCGGTAAGCGCGTACTTCATACTGTCACTTTAAAGAATTATAACGTCAAAAAATAGTTATTTATGTACCAAGTCAGTAAAGTTACTCTTTCTCGAACGAGTCTGATATTATGAGCAGAGCGAGCATAGCGAGCGAGGCGAATAACAGATAAAGAGTCTTTACTGACGTGGTGCATACAAAATTTTATCGCCGACAATTTGATATTGGTTTTAACACTTACAATTTACAATTTAAGAATTTATTAAATTTTAGACGTAATAAAAATTTCATGACAATGATGACAGATGACTTTTGCATAATGGCCGCTTTCGATTTTTAATCGATACTTATCAATATTGAATAATTACTAACTCGGTAAAGTTTTGATTTATTTTATATGAATATAATTACAAAATACTACAGAATTTCATTTTTCGACATAAACTTAAAATGTCGTAAATTTTTTACAACATTTTTAATAATTAAATTAAATAAATTGTAAGTTAACTCAAATAAATAATCGATTAGTGCCATCGACCACTTACATTTAATCTCGGTTAATCGCGGCAGGTAAAGTAAAATTCTTCTTTCAGGAAAATACAGTGTTACTTTACTGCCGCAAATGAGGGCAAATGAGTACAATAATGAATGACTTTAGTGACGGTTATATATTTTTAAAATATTTTATCGCCAACCGTCACTAAAGTCATTCATTATTGTACTCATTTGACGCCATTTGCGGCAGTAAAGTAACACTTTATTGTACTGAAAGAAGAATTTTACTTTACCTGCCGCGATTAATCAAATTAACCGAGATTGAATGTAAGTGGTCGATGGCAGTAATCGATTATTTATTTGAGTGAACTTAAAATTTATTTACTTTAATTATTGTAAATATTGTACACAATTTACGTTATTATTAATTAAATGTATGCCAAAAAGTGAAATTCTGTAATATTTTGCAATTATATTCATATAAAATTAATCAAAATTTTACCGATTTAGTAATTATTCAATATTAACAACTATCTATCGATTAAAAATCGAAAGCGGCATGCAGAAGTCACCTGTCATCACTGTCATATTTAAAAAATTTAAATTGATAATTGTATTCATTGTAATTAAAGTGTTAAAACGAATATCAAATTATAGTACAGTAGTGCTCCTTTGGAAATGGAAGAAATTACATGAACGCCACCTGAAATACGCAATAAATCGTTAGAGGCAGTTTCAGAGCTTCTCCCAGCAAAATCCATCGAAAAATACAATAGGCAATATGACATATTTGAAGCATGGCGTGAAAAAAATTGTATTACAAATTATAGTGAAAGTGTTTTACTAGCATATTTCTCTGAATTGCCTAAAGAATATTCCCCATCGACTATGTGGTCCTATTATTCAATGTTAAAAGCAACTTTGACCACAAATAAAGGCATAGATATAAGCAATTATAAAAAACTTACAGTTTTTTGAAACAAAAAGGAAGGAATTACATTCCTCAAAAATCAAAAACCCTGCCGCAAGAAGAAGTGCTAAATTTCTTATTAAATGCACCTGATAACGATTATTTTTAATGATGAAGGTAATTCAACAAAAATAAAATTAATATTACATATTATATTGTACGTAAAGTTCTTTTTCATATCCTTGAATCTACCATGATTTATGTATAATGTCTTTTCATTTGATGTCATTTATTTTCTTTACATTTTTTACTTGCCTATTTGTTCTTTTTATACCTAATATCGGCCGTGTCTAGCAAGTGGTTGCGTAGGCTAGCGGTATGTGTATCTAGTTACGGACGTGTCAGTACTTGGTTCGAATCCCCCGTAAGGAAAACTTTTTTGTTTAATATTAATGGTTATTGACATACCTACTTAGACTATTATAAACACACACACTTTTTTTTCATTAGAAGGATATAATTAAGTAAGTGTTAATGTTTTTATGATTGGCGATAAAATTTTGTATGCACCACGTCAGTAAAGACTCTTTATCGAACTCGTCTGTTATTCGTCACTTTACTGACTTGGTACATAAATAACTATTACTTTTAGACGATATTGCAAAATTCGCTATATTGCTATTATTAAAAATAAAGATGAAAGACATTTAATACACGCAACTGGTTAGAGTAAAAGCATGTTAAAATGGAAAATTAATTACAAAGCTTTTAACTTTTGTGAAAAAGGAAGCAGTCTAATGTTTAGTTTCCGGTCAATTTAGGGTGGTTCTAAAACCATATATGAAGCGAAGGAAGCCATAAATATTCGGCTTTTATTTTAATTTTGAACTGTTCAGTTTATTATATAAAATAAATAAGTTAAAATTATAAATATACCCTGTTTTTAAACTAGGAGGAGTAATTCAAATTTACCTCGCCTTAATGCTTGTTTGTAATTGGTTCAACCTCAGTCCACTATTAAAAAATTTTGACACTACTGAAATTTATGAAATTTTGACAGTTTTGGCATTTCATAGGTTAATTAAGTTATACCGGCGATGTTTTGTGTTTCCTGCATTATTTCTTTCATTTTTAGATATCTGGTCTGTTTTTATATTATTACCCCAGGCTGTGGGTGAAAAATAGATTTAGAAATAGAAAAATTGATTTTAGAGAAAAACTTTTTAATAGAAAGTTGTAGTAAATTAAAAAACCTACAATTTGAGGTACGGTAAGTTTAATTTGGTTAATTGGTTATTGCAAAACAGCCTGCGAAATTTCCAAAATGGCCGTTCTTTACAATTGCATTATTTATTGTACAAATAATTTTTTTTATTTTTTAAAGCTTTAAAATGAAGATCTTTCAATTCCAAACATAAAAAAAATTGTAAAGCCAGATTAACGAATTTGTTGCTTAGATTTATAAATTGTTTATCCCAAGAGGTCAAATGTCGAAGGCTATAACTTTTTGAAACAAAATCGTAGAGAATTGGTGAAACATCCAATCTCCTTCTAAAGAGTTATATTTTCATATTCTGATGTAAATAAATGGGTAAAACATTTTTAAACCTCAAATTTTTGGGTTTGAAAATAAGGGGGCAAATTTCGTTATAAACATTTACAGCTGAAGCGGCCCTGTACATCCTGTGAGTTTTTAGCTTACAGATTATTGTTGCTGAAGATGAAACGAAGATTTATAAAAAATAAAAAAATTTTACGACCAACTGAAGCCGAGATAATTTTTGGGTTTGAAAATAAGGGGGCAATTTCGTTATAAACATTTAGAGCTGAAGCGGCCCTCTACATCCTATGAGTTTCTAACTTACAGATTATTGTTGCTGAAGACAAAACGAAGATTTATAAAAAAATAAAAATTTTCTACAACCAACTGAAGCCGAGATAATTGTTTTTTTTTTCTTAAGTCGTAGTGCCTTTATTTATAAAAATTAAGAAATTATTTTACAGTCATTGACTACAGAAAGACTTATATTATCTTAAAATAAAAATTATTATAAAATATAATTACATTTAATTATTAAAAATTATTTTTAAAATCGGTGCTTTTGCGAGCGGCCAAATTTTGCAAATCGCCCGGCTCGCTTCAAATCCGCGCCGTCGGAAAATTTTTACGTAACTTGTATTAAATTTTGACAGAAAACAATTTAATAATATTACCATTATATTATACAGTCTATTTACCACTGTATTTGTTTTTCTTGATAAACTTTTATATGTGAAATTTCATTTCTGAAGAAATAATATTACAAAAATGATACATATATATGAAATATATAACTATATTTTTAATTTTTTCATTGTTATATAAATATAATAATAATAATGTTACTTCTTACTATAATATACAATATAAAACTTTTTCTTCTTGTAGTGACTATTCTTTTTGGATTTCACATATAAAAGTTTATCAAGAAAAACAAATACAGTGGTAAATAGACTGTATATTATAATGGTAATATTATTAAATTGTTTTCTGTCAAAATTTAATACAAGTTACGTAAAAATTTTCCGAGCGCGCGGATTTAAAATTCGGCCGCTCGCAAAAGCACCGAATTTAAAAATAATTTTTAATAATTAAATGTAATTATATTTTATAATAATTTTTATTTTAAGATAATATAAGTCTTTCTTTAGTCAATGACTGTAAAATAATTTCTTAATTGTTATAACTCAAGGCACTACGATTTAAGAAAAAAAAACAATTATCTCGGCTTCAGTTGGTTGTAGAAAATTTTTATTTTTTTATTAATCTTCGTTTTGTCTTCAGCAACAATAATCTGTAAGTTAGAAACTCATAGGATATACAGGGCGGCTTCAGCTCTAAATGTTTATAACGAAATTTGCCCCCTTATTTTTAAACCCAAAAATTTGAGGTTTAAAAATGTTTTACCCATTTATTTACATCAGAATATGAAAATATAACTCTTTAGAAGGAGATTGGATGTTTCACGAATTCTCTACGATTTTTTTTCAAAAAGTTATAGCCTTCGACATTTGACCTCTTAGGATAAACAATTTATAATATCTAATCAACAATCTGGCTCTACAATTTTTTTTATGTTTGAAATTGAAAGATATTCATTTTAAAGCTTTAAAAAATAAAAAAAAAATATTTATAGAATAAATAATGGAATTGTAAAAAACGGCCATTTTGGACATTTCGCAGGCTGTTTTGCAATAACCAATTAACGAAATTAAACTTACCATAGCTCAAATTGTAGGTTTTTTAATTTACTACAACTTTCTATTAAAAAGTTTTTCTCTAAAGTTAATATCCTAAGCTACAAAATTAAAAATCATTAAAAATTGCAAATTTAACAAATGAAAATCGCAATAAAAAAAGCGCACAATATTTTTGGTTACATTTTAGTAGAAGTTATTCCTGGCATCGTCCTTTACAACACCTTTCAAAATAGGTTTCAAAAATTCCTGAATTATATCACGTTTTTACACCCACAGCCTGGGGTATATATAATATACTCTTTAGCGACGTGGTAGTATCTTACATGTAATATTTATGGATTACCGTCAAAGGCTGACATGATCAACCAAAAAAGAAGGTGTATTTGGTGATTTTTACTAGTGACATTATTGGGTGTGAATATGTCTTTTGGGTTTACTCCTTCTGGTTTAAAAACAGGGGCAGATGTTTCACTATTGTAATTTTTAATAATATACTACGGTCAATGAGAGCATAATAGGATATTACCTCCGATTTCTAATCTAATGCATCGATTTTGATGGCATATTGGGAATAGACCCTACTTACCTCACTAATTCAAAGTCTAGAAAGGCAAGGCGAAAACGGCGGGTTCGTTGGGAAAAATATTCCCATGAGATTTTTTTGTATAATTACATTCGTGAGACATCCCAGAATAAGGTTCAAGAAGCCGCCCACGTCAAAATCAATATTTTTGGTCCTGACAATTTTTTGTAGGTTTTTTGGACCATTCTGGATAAAAAAGGTCTCTTATAATTTTTCTCTAAAGTTGATCGTTTTCAAGTTATATTTAATTTAAAATTAAAAAAAACCAAAAATGGCGATTTTCAAGGCTTAATAACTCGGTTAAAAGTAATTATTATGAAAGTCAGAAAATGACTAAATCAAAGTTTAATGCCCCCCTACAAGATCCCGAAGAGATTTTTGTCATTATTTTATTACTAAGCTGTTATATTTATGTAAAAATATTGAGCGCCATGCACGTGGTAGCCGGCCGTAAATGCTGAGTGCGAGAGAGATGCCACTCCGGCAGTCCAATTGTGCATCTTAGTTGCACTCACATTTACGGCCGCCTACCACGTGCATGGCGCTCAATATTATTACTTAAAAATAACAGCTTAGTAATAATATAATGACAAAAATTTCTTCGAGATCTTGTAGGGGGGGCATTAAACTTTGATTTAGTCACTTTCTGACTTTCATAATAATAACTTTTAACCGAGTTATTAAGCCTTGAAAATCGCTATTTTTCGTTTTTTTTTTCAATTTTAAATTGCTTATAACTCGAAAACGATCTACTGAGAAAAATTATAAGAGACCTTTTTTTATCCAGAATGGTCCAAAAAACCTACAAAAAAATTGCCCGGGCCAAGAATATTGTTTTTTGCAATTTGATTAAAAAAAATTGTTAAAAAAAATTTGGCCCACTTTTCACATGGGCGACTTCTTGAACCTTATTCTGGGATGTCTCACGAATGTAATTATGCAAAAAAATCTCATGGGAATATTTTTCCCAACGAACCCGCCGTTTTCGCCTTGTCTAACAGTTTTTTTTACGATAGGAATAAAATGCTGTAATTCTAGTAACTTTTAAATGTCGAACCATACGGCAACTTCCCTATGCATTGATTCTGATATAATTAGAATGTGTGTCTTAGAAAAATCTACAAACTAGGAAGAAGATTCTTAATTTTTGGGGTCATTCTTTTATCAAGTAAAATTTAATAAAAAACTCAGTTTTCAATCTAATAGCACATAAAACAACATCCAAAAATGTCATTCTACATCCTTCCAGACTGAAAACAATGGGAACCTTCTCTGGTAACACCTCCGAGGCTTCTACAATTTGCAAGACATAACGGATGCTGAGACTAAGGAAGATGAGGGAATTTTACAATTTATAATTCACGTCCCATCTGCTCAGCGCAGTAAAGTTATATGCATATGCGTGTATGTGCCTCCTGATGAGAGACTAATAAGTTTCGAAACCGGTAGAGGTGCTTGCTGCACTCTCTGATTGCACTGGAATAATGATACGGCTGTAGTTTCGTGTTGCAACGAAATTGAAAATGGTTATTTATTTTTGATAAAATTTAATAATTCTCAAGAAAATTAATAAATAACAATTGTTTATTTTTATCACCGCGTAACTCTTTTGTCGCTTCGGAATCTGAGTCACTCATTGTTATTCATGTACAATTCTAACAATGTGGTACCTGTATACCTACGTAAAAATGTGAATTCACAAATTTCAAGCACATGGAAAACTAGTTCCATCGCGATTGGTGTAACGCAGACACGGCTGGCGCTACGCTTTGTAGTACATAATATAGATATTTTAGGCAGAAGTAGGTACTTCTGTTGTGTAGTAGGTTCTTATCATCAAAAGCACCTACTTTTATGTAACGGAAAATGCTACAAAGTAGATACTATTTGCTGAAGCAATAGCATCTACTACGTTTTATGCATTCTACCCATAGTCTTTTGTATGTAATTGTAAGAGCTAATTTAAAGACAATTAATGGATTATCTAATTTTACTTTATGTTTGCCAATAATGCATGATTTAATATTTTCAATTTATGTTTTTTCTTTTTAAACGTATCTACTACTTATGTTTATTAAAAATTTTACTTCAATCTTTTTTCAAATCCGCATGGTATTTTATAAATACAATTTCTGTTCTTTGTCTTAAAAAAATCTTCTTAATACAGAAAAGCTTAATAGGATACTTATATTGAACAGTAAAATTTATAATCATTTTTTGATATTAAATAAATTTACAACTTTATTATTGAACAAGTCGCAATATTAAAGTGAAACCACAATTTGTACTTCTTCGTTTTATTGTGGAATTTCATAAATGACTAGAATTGTAATTAAAGTAAGTAATAGTAGAGGAATCCACAAGGAAAAAGTTTTCCTGTAGTTGGCTGTATACCATGTAATAAAAAAACAATAAAATCCTTTATAAAAGGAATATATTTAAAATCCCCAAAAAGGACATAACTAGTTTTCGATTGGTTGACCAATCATCATCAGTGCTTACGTGAGATTTACATGCTAACCACTAACATATTTTTACAAAAATATGTGGGTCAAAGCCCTTTACAAGTGATCCGTCAAGGAAACATCGGTTAAAAATGCTAACTTAAGCATGGATGTTAGAAATATTTCATTAATACGCCCCAGGTAACATCTGAGCTGTGGTTTGACTTGTTCACATAAAGACAGTATGGCAGCAAGTTCACTTAAGCAAGGTTAAAAAAATTGTTTAAACAATTTTCCGACCGCGGCACCTCCCGGCACCTTGTGGATTTGTTATAAGGGCCTCTTTTTGAGTAAGTTTGTGCAAAACAATCGAATCGGAATAACTTACCTAACAGGGGCGACGATACAACCTGGTCTATTTGATTTCCAAACCGTCCCTCCGTCTTTGGTTGAAGACAAAAAGGACTTCTTTTATCCTAATTGGCTTTATACAAAAAAACTAATATTAAAGCTATTTTTAGCTTTTATATTAGACACAGCGATAATTAATCTGCAGAACAAAAAGTCCAAAATATTAAACTTAATATGAACCATATAAATGTAAAAGAAACTGTGGTCATAATAAAGCAAAATAAAATAAATTATTTAATGAAGTTTCAACAGTTAGTAGAAAGAAGGCGGTAATCACTCCGCTAGGAGTGTAGATGCCATGATGATTTTGAAAATACTAGAATATTCAACAGGGTGTTGCAAACTTTGAAAAAAAAAACACAGTTTGATTGGTACACCCGGTATACAATGACAATTTATCTGTCTAGCAACAATATTATTACAGCGATATATTGCTAAATAATAAAGCTATAACATATTGAAAAAATCACTTAAATCTGACAACAGGTTTAGGAAATTCGAGGAATCAAAAATGACCCATTTTTAAGGTGGTGCGTGAATTTCTCGGATAAGTGTATTTTGACATTTTTTACTTTGTATTTGACATTTGAATGCGCACTGGTTTCGGTTTTTCCAAATTTTCTCAATTTTACTGTGGTAAAGTCTCGCCAAGTAAAATACCTGTACGGTACCAAAGTAAAATTCAAAAAATGTGGAAGAACCAAACGTCAACAGTGCGCATTCAAATCTCAAATACAAAGTGAATTTGGTCGTGCTGTAGAATTTACTACTTAGAGACTAGACATTCTTAATGAATCACCCAGTATATTTTATAAAAAGACCATTATTCTTTTATAAATCCAGTTATTTAAAATTCTATAATTGTTATACCAGTAGCTGTTTTGTTCGACGCTTATGCTTGCCTTGTATACAATATATTATCTAAACTATTAATAACGTTTTCCCTTAGATGAATTAGCCAGCTTAGCGGAGGAAGCAGAGAAAAAGAATCCCGAAGAAAGGACAGAACGGGAGAAAATCGCTATAATGGGAAAGTCCCGATTGGGGGACATAACACGTGCTCAAATTAGGATCAAGGAGAGTAAGGAATTCAAGGTAAGAAACAAATATTGTTTATTACCTTCATTTAATCGTGTAATGGTTGCTTGCCATATTTTAACAGAGCCGTAATATACAAAAATTTCAAATTTCTTTTCAGTAACTTCTTAAGTACTACAAAAATAAATTTATGATAACAACAAAATAAGTAGTTATTTTTAGACTAATGTTTTATAAAATATATATACTCTGGGCTAATTAGCAAAATACAAGGAAAAGTTATTTACCAGCAATTTTGTTGCTGGAATCGAATCTTATGATCGTATATATTAATAATACAGGTATGCAAAGTCCGCAGATAGTGTGCTACTTTTTTTATAAACAAAATGGCGCCCGAAAATCGTGTTTTTTTCAATGTTTGCTCTATAACTCCAAAGATTTTAACTTTACACCAAAAACACCCAAATAAAAATTCACCGTGATTAAATTCTGCATAGGAAGGTGTTTTTTCCCGATTTACTTCGACGAAAATTTTCCCCGGAAAATGCGGGATTTTCCAACAAAATCTTTAATTTTCAACTAAAATTTTAGATATGTAATTGTTTATCAATAATTAAATAACTTTGTAATATAAAATCTCTTTTCGTATAGATTATAATTCAAGAAGCCGCTGGAAATTGAATGAACAGTTTAGCAACAATTGAATGGTTAATTAAAAATTTACGGTCGCTATAATAACCACAGTAATTATGATACATAAGAATAACTATGATTTTTGTATAAAAATTGCTGGTAAATAACTTTTCCCAAAAATGGCCTATTCTCCGATAATCTGCCCAGAGTAATACTGTGAGACATAAGTTAAGGATATATAAAAGTGTGCTCATTTTCATAGTTGATTATTTTGTGAACAGATTAAGGGATTCCGTTATTTTTTTATTATTTTAAATTTTTCTTTAGTATTAACAGTTGTGCAAAGGTTTATCCAAACTTATTTTTTGTACTTATACCGGGTGGAAGAAAAGAAATATTTTTCTTATGTTAAGTTTGAGACACCTTGTAGGGAGAACGAGGTACAAATGTGAGTATACATCGGAATCGTATTGTAATCATATATCTTGTGATTTTTGAATTTGATTTTTTTACTTTCATTTCTTGACTGGGTCAAACGTTCTATTGATTTATGTCAATCTAACCCCAAGATATTAGAAAGTTTTGAATTTCTTTAACGTTACAATATTTATAAAACGTGACATAGTTGTAAATTTTTGCCACTCAAATTTTTGCGGAAATGTTAGCTCAAAGATTAATCCTTCCTCTTACACAAAAACTTTCTGACCTCGTTCTCGCTCTGCCCTTAATACCTATAAAAACTCGCTAAATCCTCCCGAAGCCTTTTGCTGCGTAATTGTGTTGTTTATAGCTTAGAGACACGTCACTAAAGACCTTCATGGCCCGCTCCTGGCAATGTTTCGAGCAGAGATACGACGGTGTGACTAAAATGAAATTTCTCGACAAAATGCCTACATCTGGAAAATTTCATATATGTGTGTGCGGAAATTGAATTTTTGCGAGATGCTACGCTAAATTTAGGTTAACTTAGACAGTGAAGAAGGGACAAATCCGATTATTAGCTGATGGCTATATCAATATATGATATACACTGAATACAGTCGGGCAAAAATATTGCAGTTTATTTTATCTTTAGTCAAATCTGATTTTATTTGAATTTTAATATTTTTAGCAACAATTTAAAAAGCTTTAAGGTGGTAGACGCAAAATCTTGGTCCAATGCTATTTAAATGCAATATTTTTTTTATTCTGAGAAAACGAATAATAGGGGAGGCGAGCATGCTAAAGTTGCAGTTACTCGAGCGTTATGGTGACCTATTGATGTGACCGAGGTATTCGATTTTGACTGTTTTTGTGGTAATTAACAGCTCTTTTTCTTTTTGTATTCCTAATAAAACGCGGTTACTAACGCGGCCACATTTCGAAAGCCTCAATTTTCTTGCAGATAGTGTCTGTGAAAGTCCACGACTCAACTCCGTACAACAGTACAGGAAAGATATAACATCGTAGTAACCTGATTTTTATGGGTATTGATAAATCATGGCATTTGAATAGCTTAGCCATTTTTTGAAATGCAGATCTTGCTTTCTCTGTCCTACATTTGATTTCTAGGGAATGGTCCCAATTGTCATTGGCGTTCGTACCAAGGTAGCGGTATGTTTCTACTTTTTCTATTTGTTGACCGTTTACATTGATTCGTCAAAATTATTCTGTTCTTTCTTAAAGATCGTCATACAGAAAGTCTACAGGGTGATTGATTAGTAGGATAAGGCTCAATAGCTCCGCTATAGTAATAGATAGCAATAAAAGTTAACAACAAAAATTTTAGCCACCTTTGAGCTTCACATTACAAAATTAGTTAGAATGTTACAGGGTGTTCGATAACACAGTGGCAGACCAAACTTATGTTTTTTTAAATGGAACACCCTATATTTTATTTTAAATTCGAAATCTTGTTAACTTCTCCATCACAAAAATATAAAGGTTTGTTATGTTATACAGGGTATTTACAAAGTTATAACCAATTTTATATGAAAATCGTAACAAGTTCAACTCCATGTATAAATAAAAATAAGCAAAACAACAATGGTTTATTAATGCCATATTTTTTAACATATCGTCAAAATTTTCAAGAATGGTCGATATTGCTAATTTTCTTTATATCAAATACAGGGTGAGTCAAAACGCAAGTACATTATTTTCTCAGTAATTTTAAATGGAACACCCTGTATTTTATATCACTATTGAAAAGTACCATTACCGTACTTTAATTTTTAGATAACATTCTCTATGTCTAAATTTATTAGTTTTCGAGATATTTTAATTTTTCAATGGACCAGTAGCGTGGCCACCCAAATCACCAGAATTTAATAAACTGGACTGATTTTTTTGGGGTTACGTTAATAATGAAGTTTATAAAATACCTCCAACAACAAGGGATGAGATGAAAAATAGAATACAAAGTGTATTTCGATGTGTTAATTTACAAATGCTCCGTAGAGTAAGTAGCTCATTCAATGATCGTTTTTAGGCGTACATAAATGTGTTAGGAGATAATTTTGAACACCTTATGTAATTAAATATTAAAAATATTTTATTAAAAGTAGCTTCTAATTTTTTCAAACAGGTTTTTTTTGCAAAATGTATTACTGATAAATTATGTTTCGTTCTTTATTTGTTACATTGTTTGTTACATTTACATAAAAAAGTAGTGTTTAATTGTCTTCACAAAATATTGTATTTTGTGTTTGTGTGTTTTTTTGTAAAATTTATTACTAATTTTCTTTGTTTATTTGTTGCATTTACATAAAATGATAGTTTTTAATTGTTTCAAAAATGTTGCAGGTAGTGGTTTTGTTTTTGTTTGTAAAATGTATTACTAATAAATTATTTTTATTTCTTTAGTTGCTACAGTGTTACATTGATTACCGGATTGATAATCGGTAATCTTCAATTGTCAATTCAGTCATGGCTTACTTAAAATTTAGATAAATTTATACACCTAAAATAATTTGCTCTGAAAAATGAAAATATCTCGAAAACTAATAAATTTGGACATAGGGAATGTGTTATAAATATTAAAGTACGTTAATGTTACTTTTCAATAATGATATAAAATACAGGGTGTTCTATTTAACATTACTGAGAAAATAATGTACTTGCGTTTTGACTCACCCTGTATTTGATATAAAGAAAATTAGGAATATCAATAATTCTTAAAAATTTTGACAATAAATAAAAAATATGGCATTAATAAACCATTGCTGTTATGCTTATTTTTATTTATACAGGGAGTTGAACTTGTTACGATTTTCATACAAAATTGGTTATAACTTTGTAAATACCCTGTATAACATTACAAACCTTTATATTTTTGTGATGGAGAAGTTAACAGAATTTCGAATATAAAATCAAATATAGGGTGTTCTATTTAAAAAAACAAAAGTTAGGTCTGCCACTGTGTTATCGAACACCCTGTAACATTCTAACTAATTTTGTAATATGAAGCTCAAAGGTGGCTAAAATTTTTGTTATTAACTTTTATTGCTATCTATTACTATAGCGGAGCTATTGGGCTTTACCCTCCTAATCAATCACCCTGTATATCTCTTACTTACTTCTGTGATTCTATTCATTGACTCTTGGAGGACTTAAGAATTGTCAGCGCATGCCGGCTTTAATATCATCTACTACTTCTTTAAAGATTTCCTCAGAGTATGTTGAATAGCAGTGGTGATAGTATACATCCCTGTCAGGCACCACGTTTGATTTTGATATTTTCAGATTCTCCTGTCTCTGTCCGAATAGACGATGTTTGATTCCAGTAAAAATTCATATAACATGAATAATTCATGTTTCATTAATAATTCATCAATCAATTACAGTCGAACCCGCTTATTGGAATAGCCTTTGTACCAGGCAAAAATATTCTTATAACCGGGATATTCTAATAACCGATCATTGGTGGCTAGTCGAAATAAGTGTACCGAATATACGTAATAATATTATTTACATACTATGCCAATGTGTAGTTTTACATACTATGCCAATATGTAGTTTTACATACTATGCCAATATATATATCATATATATACCTACATAATCAGTATATGTAAATGTTTTTAGGTCTTTTTACGTCAATAATACTAATAATGTAGTGTAACTACTACTTATCTATGTATGTGTTAAATAGCAAATTACATTATATTATGTATGTGAATGAATACAGTAGCAGTAGGTAATTAATATAAAATGTATGCAATATGTAGATATGTAAATATTTTCTTATTAAAATGCATATAACAAAATTACTTATTTTTTCTTGAGAAATTATCGGTAATTATAGTTTTTTATTGTTAATCCATGTGGTCATCCTTAATCCATTGGTTGAATGGAACTTTTATTGGCGGCAAGAAATGGATGAATTTAACAAAGCCATAATTCACATCTTGCAAACAAGTAGGTAAATACTCTCTGGGTGAATTCTAAATAAACTGCTTCTAACAATTTTATAGCAGGAAACAGTGCCTTTGTGTAGACAAATAAAAACTACTTTATGACCCATGCATTTTTCGGCTAAAGATCGAATTGGTAGGTACTCGCAACAAAGTAATAAATATTTATTACCCTAATAATATCTAATCCAGCACTACAGGCCTTGACGACTGACCATAATACCAAACATAATTTAAATTTTTAGTAAATTGTAAAAAAAATATTCGTTGATCTGCAAAATATGCTAATAAGCGGTATTATCTAATTAGAACCTATTCCAATAAAAGGATAAATTTATTAAGGAGTAAATGGAAACGTTTCGGGAACTCGAATTTATATTCCATAAACCGGGATATTCCTATAACAGGGATTCTAATAAGCGGGTTCGACTGTATTGATCACATGAATAAATAGGCAAAAAGATTTTTGAGATAAAATTATTTAGTTTCATACGTTTTTTGAAAGTTTTTATTAAAATGATAAATCTTAAATTTATTTATACTATTCGGATTAAAATTAAGCCAATTACATAAAGCACTTAAGAGGATTACAACGAAGCAAAATATTTAGTTTGCGAATTTGCGTTGTAATTGTGCAGCATTGTTTATTACCTACCTCTAAAAATAGCTTGACTTATTATGAGAATGGATGCAAACCAAATATTGTCTTCGTTAAGGCCACAACAAGCAACACAAACTGCTATAGCAAGTACTATACTGTTTACCACATAATTTTACGATATAGTTGTTAGTAGGTATAAAGTTAATGAGTTAAAGAAAGTAAATGCACAGAGTGATGCTAACACTAAATAACCCATAATAATAGTTAGAGACTAGATAACCCATAGATTGATTTTAACATACTGTAACTGACGGTTAGAATTATTTACCTGATTTATTTAAACCTTGTCCATCATTCAATTTTCGCTTGTCCACTGCTGGACATAGATCTCTCTCACAATTTTCCATTTATTTCGCTCTTGTTTCTCTTGCATCCAATTCATATGACAATGTTTTAGATCATCAGTCCAACGTGTTGGTGAACGACCTCTGCTTCGGTAGGCATGATCTCTCGGTCTCCGTTCCAGTATCCGCTTTGTCCATCTGTTATCTGTCATTCGAGCCACGTGACCTGCCCAGTTCCAATTCAGTGTTGCTATTCTCTCTACTGTATCAGCCACTCCTGATCTTTGTCGTAGCTGGCAGTTTGTGATCTTGTCTCATAGTGAAACGCTCAACATAGTACGCTCCGTCGCGCTTTGAGACACGTGGATCTTTTACACTGTTCTCCTTGTCATGGTCAACGTTTCCGCTCCGTAAGTCAACACTGGCAGAACACACTGATTAAAGGTTTTTTTATAAATGATATGATCGTATAACTATGACAATTTAATAATCATTGATAACATAAAATAATCTTAAGAGCTTTGAGAGATTGTAGAATCGACTACCGATATTCCAACATTATTCAACATATATATGCAAATGCCACAAGAGCAATAAACCTCCATACCCAAACTCAAAAAATAAAACTGAATAGGGGAGTTAGACAAGGAGACAACATGTCACCAAAACTATTCAATGCCGTAATGCATCACGCATTCCAGATATTAGAATGGGAACACAGAGATTTGAATGTCGATGGCGAAAGGCTGAACCACCTACGATTTGCAGATGATATAGTTCTAATAACCGACGACTTAAAGGAAGCCCACGAAATGCTGCAAGAACTACAACCCAGGCAACCAAATAACGTTTACAAAACGTTGAAAAGACGTCATAATTATCACCAAACCACGTCAGTCTATCACGTTTATTCGACGTCGAAAGTCACGTGAATTTGTCCCACCACAATTGACGTCATTTTTATCACGTTTTAACCTACGTGATATCAGTAACGTAGTTTTTATGTCGTGTTTAGATTATTTTTCATTTTATGGTTTTAAAAATACACAAAAATTATTCATATGGGCATTGTTGGTATTGAAATTTTTCATTTAACTATTTTAAATTTAGCCCATAGGCTGAAAGTAAAACCAAATGGAAGACTATCTAAAATGTATAGAATTACAATACCCTCAATGCAACAAATAATATAGAATTTTCACTTTTTATATAGGTATACATACTGTGTCAAAACTGAAACAACATATAAGCTAATAAATAATTTATTAACAAATTAATTTAATTAAACTCGATAACACATAATTAGTTCATTAACAGAAAACACCAAAACAAAACAAATAACATACCCTCAAACAGTTTTCAAGAAGAACTATTACAGTAACTCACTTGAGAAAAACGAACAAAAACCTCTTAATTAATATGTTTCTTCAGCTAAATATCTAAATGAAAAGTCTTATTTTACCGCACAAATCATCATCCAGCCTCAAAAGTCCACTGCTGAACATAGGCCTCCTCCCCTCGTTTCCAACCCCATCTATCCTGCGCCGCCCTCATCCAGTTTTTATTTACCTTTCTTAAGTCGTCAGTCCATCTTGTAGGCGGTCGACCGACGCTTCTCGTGTCTTCTCTTGGCCTCCATTCCAATAACCTCTTCGTCCATCGCCCATCTGTCATTCTGGCTACGTGTCCTGCCCATCTCCACTTCAACCTGGCTATCCTCTCGATGACGTCAGTCACCTGCGATAACGTCAGTTACCGCACAAAGCATGTAAACAATAAATGAAAAATGTCTTATGGAAATTCTTTGGAGTCATAAGCATTACTAAATCTTTAAGCTCCTCCCAATTTTGTGACGTCAGACTTAGGCTATCAAATGAAAACATGTTTTTAAGCGTATTGTAACGTCATTAATCTTCCGTATTTAAAATCACCTACAAAAGACGTTTCTACGACGTAATGTTCAAACACGTTATATATTCAACCAAAAACTGACGTTTCCTCGACGTTATTGACGTCACTTGGTTGCCTGGGAACGAGTTTCTCAAGAAGTAGGGTTGGAAATAAACTTTGGGAAAACTAAAATGATGACCAATTTAGTACCTAGCCACCCTAGCGGACTATTGAAACTGGAGGACTGCTATATCGAAACAGTTCACAAATACGTGTATCTGGGCCACGAAATACAAATAAGTAGATCTAGAAGAATAGCTTTAGGATGGGCAGCGTATGGCAAACTTATAGACGTGTTCATGGAAAACATCCCAATAAAGCAAAAAAAAAGCATTTAACCAGTGCGTACTTTCGGTGCTTACTTATGGAGCTGAAACACTGACATTGACTAAAACATCAATAAGAAAATTACAAGTAGCACAAGGAAAAATGGAAAGATCGATGCTTGGCCTAACTTTGAGAGACAGAATACGAAATGATAAGTTACGACGAAGAACTGGAGTGGAAGACATCATAAAACGCATTACGAAGTTGAATTGGAAATGATCAGGACACGTCGCAAGACAGAGAGCAACAGATGGACAAAGAAGATTTTAGAGTGGCGGCCAAGGACAGACAAACGAAGTCGTGGAAGACCACATACCAAATGGACCGACGATGTTAAAAGAATAGCGACAAACTGGATTGCAGCTGCCCTGGGCCTCGATTTTTGACCCTTCGCTAGTGATGAGCGAGACTGGTCTTGGTCTTGCGGTCTTGGTCTTGGTCTTGCAGCAAGACCAAGACCAAGACCAAGACCAAGACCGTCTTTTGGTTGCAAGAACAAGACCAAGACCAAGCTTGCAAGAACAAGACCAAGACCAAGACCGAACCTTGCAAGACCAAGACCAAACTGCAAGACTCTTGCACTTTTTTGAGATAAATTTGACCTTCGTAGGATAAATGCTACAGTGTTCGAGTGAAAGGAGCAGATCATTATCTGTTAACAACTATAAACCGTTTATCCCTTTTCGTAAAATCCGTGAATTGAAGGTCGCCGGCCATTTGTGGCACCTTTAAAAAGCTCTTCTTCTCTAACATTTTATTAAAATACAGGGGCAATAAACAGTAATCCAGACTCAAGACGTGGTCTGAAGGCAGGCGGCAGGTATCGACAACATGCAAAACACAACGTGACACAACCGAAGGCCGGCAATTGCAACAAGGGTTGTAAATGCAGGTTTTTCCTACTGATAAACATTACCATTATAAAAATATACTCTAATCTCTTTATATAGAGAGAAATAATTAGGTCATTAGGTGAATGTATAATGTTAAAATTGGTATCCGTTAGAAACTACATTCTACATTCTGTTAAAATTTTAAAGCAAAAAATATAGTTTCATTCTTCACATCTTTACTTATTTCAATGAACATTTTAGTCGAAATTGTTTGGTTCAAATTATTACTACCAAAAAAGCAAGACCAGCAAGACTCTTGCAGCAAGACCAAGACCAAGAACAAGACCGGCTAGTGCAAGACCAAGACCAAGACCAAGACTGCCTTTTAGCTGCAAGACCAAGACCAAGACCAAGCTTGCAAGAACAAGACCAAGACCAAGACCAGCCTGGTCTTGGTCTTGTTCTTGTTTTGCTCATCACTACCCTTCGCTTCGTTATCGAATGTATTCGCTACGTATACTAAGCAGATATTTTCTTCTTCTTCTTCTTTTTGTATAGACATGACTCTGTCTGTTTTTTCAATGTTCCTCTAGTAAGTTGTCGTTCCATCGTTTTCGTGGTCTTCCCACTGATCGTCTTCCTATTGAAGAACCGTCTCTCGCTGTCCTTACTACCCTATTTGTTATCATTCGGCTTATGTGGTCATTCCATTCTATTCTTCTGTTTCTTACCCAGTTATTAATGTTATACACCTTGCATCTCCATCGTATATCTGTACTTCTAGCTCTGTTCCATAGAGTCTTACCATCGATTTTTCGAAGGGTTTTCATCTCCGCTGTTTTGAGCAATCTTTTTGTCCTCTCTGTGTCGGGTCGTGTTTCTGCCGCGTATGTCATTATTGGTCTGATGACTGTTTTGTAAATTCTGCCTATCATTTCTTTTCCGATATTTTTTTAAAAATAAAATATCGAAAAGTATGGGAATTTGGTCATTCTATTCTTCTTCTTCTTTAAGTACCGTGCCCAAATTTTAAGGCGTGGGTAGCTTCATAACAATTTGCCGATATCGTTCTCGATCTTGTGCGGCATGTAACAATTGATCTGCTGATAAGCCAGTCCATTGACGAAGGTTTCGGAGCCATGAATATTTCTTTCGAACAATTCCTCTTTTTCCGTCGATCTTTCCATTGAGTATTAACTGCAGCATCCTGTATCTGCTACCTCTCATTATATGCCCCAGATATTCAAGTTTTCTCTTTTTTATCATCTTCATTAAGTCACCTTCGCCTTGACCTACTCTGTTTAAGACTTCTCTGTTTGAAATGTGTTGAACCCAAGATATTCTGAGCATTCTACGATACGACCACATCTCAAAGGCTTCTAATTTGTTCATCATGTTAACCTCTATGATCCAGGTTTCACATCCATATAGTAATACAGGATACACATAACATTTTAGGAACTTGATTCTTAGTTGTAAGTTCAGCTGAGAGTTGCTCAGAATAGATCTAAGTTTCATAAATGCTCCTCGTGCAATTTCTATACGAGTTTTAATTTCTTCATCCGGATTTAGTGTCTCGTTTATCCAACATCCTAGGTATTTAAAATGGTTAACTTTTGTTATTGGTTCATCATTGACAATTAGTTGCATAGGGCCGACGTCTTGTTTACTAACCACAAGTAACTTTGTCTTTGTTGCATTTATGTTAAGTCCGTTATTGGAGCATTCTCTGGTGACTCGATCTATAAGGAATTGAAGATCTTCGATATTTTCAGCCATGATCGCGGTGTCGTCTGCATATCTGATGTTGTTAATAGTTTCTCCCCCGATTCGAACTCCACATTGTCCTTCCAAGGCTTCATTAAAAATTATTTCTGAGTATACGTTAAACAAAGTTGGGGATAACACACAACCCTGTCTGACACCTCTTTGAATGCAAATTTTGTCTGTTTCTTTGCCGTCTACCAGAATAGAAGCTTCTTGATTCCAATATAGATGTTGTAAAAGTCTCAGATCTTTATCGTCTATTCCAATCATTTCTAGATATTCAAACAACCTATTATGTTGAACTCTATCAAACGCCTTCTCAAAATCTATAAAGCAGACGTAAATTGGTTTCTGTACTTCCCATGATCGTTGAAGTAATGTTAACATTGAGAACAAAGCTTCCCTTGTTCCCAATCCTTCTCTGAAACCGAATTGTTTGTTTCCCATTGTCTCTTCACATTTCTGCTTGATTCTATTAAGAATTATCTTAAGAAGTAGCTTGAGAGAGTGGCTCATGAGACTAATTAGTCTAAAGTCTTTACATGATGATGTATTATGTATTATGTATATATGATGATGTATTATTCTATTCTGAATAATTCCTATTATTATCTATAAATATTATACAAGCAACGGTCTGACCAGGTGTTTTATTCACAGCCGATCGGTATCAGTCTACGTGTAGACTCTCTTTTCCGATGATGGGCGAACATATAATCTCTCTTCCGATTTTGGCATTAAAGTCTCCTGCTATTATTTTGGTGTCAATTTTTGGGCACTCATCCTATTCCCTGTCTAGTGCCTCATAGAACATATATCTTCTTCATCATCCTCTTTTTATTCCGTTAGAGCATGGATGCTAATAATGCTAATATTAGCGAACTTCCCTTTAAGTCTTATTCGACAGATTCTATGATCAACAGCTTTGAAATCAATTACACTATGTTTGACCTTGCTGCTTACAATAAATCCGGTACCAAATTCGAGTCGGGTAGGATGTCTACTGTAGTAAATATTGCAGTTTTTATTTTCCAGGATGCCTGAGCTAGTCCAAATCATTTCCTGCAAAGTAATGATATCTGCTTTGGCATTATCCTTATTTCGTTTGCGAGTTCGTCGTAGATTAGATAGTCCAGTTTCTTTCTTTGTACCTCTCATGACAAAAGGTTTTTTACAGCGTTGGCTAGTTAACCCAACGCCAAACCCCCTTTTCGGAGGGCCATTCCACCCGCACTTATCAGTTCGAAAAGGGGCGACTCAACTTTCCACCCGGGATTGGATACCGGATCTCCAGTTGGGTTGCTCGGATTACAGGGGATACCAGCGTGAAGGTGAGAGTCAGATTAGAGTAAAAGGGGCTAATTGGTGTTAACTGGAATCAACTCTATGTTTTCGCATTCTACCCCTTTATCCTCCCAGTGTGTATGTATTAATCACGAAACACTAACACTGGTATGTGCAGGCGTATCGCAGTCACAGAGTGTGACGTCACTTGCGAAGCAGAATTTGAAACTAACTGTAACGTAGATGTTAATTATTGCAAATACAAATTAATAATACGAGTTTAAACTCATGTGTAATCTGTAAAAATTGTATTTGTTATATATTTCCTGTATGTTATAAATTTCCAAGAAAAACATAAAATATAATGCATGAAAAGGATGTACTCAAATAAATAATCTATATACACTTTATAAACTACACATATTCACCTAAAGCTGTCAATACATATCGCATTAAATAAAAATACTTCACGAATTAAGAGTAAACAGTAGAGCGTCATCAATACTTTTGTTTTTCGAAAGTTCTGCGAACTTTCAACAGTGAGGCAACAGTGCGTCGGTAATTCGGCACTGACAGTGACATTTATACTATCAACAACAATAATTTTTATACTCATAGGCGCGAAATGTTGCCGAGTCAGTCACGTTCGATTTCTATATACGTTATATAAAATCGATTTTTAGTAGATCCAATGTGACACAAAATCCAGGCATGGGATAAAAAAAGTTTATTTGAAGAAAGTTTATTTTTTTTTGTTCTTCTTAATGGCGGTACAGGCTCTTTTTTGCAATATTTTATTTGGTTATAGAGTAATTTCCACATACTAAAATATTTCTCAAATTGGGTGAGCCGCTGTACCACCGTTCTTTATTATATTACGAATATGTGTGCCAAATATCTCGACAAAATATTCAAAATTACAGACGCAATCTTGGACCGCGTTTATTGCTACCTGTTGATCGCTACTGTGTATGCTCTCAACACAAATACATATCACATCACAATATACATATGTAAACAGAACGTAAATAAAAGCGACTTGCTTCGCACGTGACGTCATGCGCAAAACTGACCAGTTTTTGAAGGGCTATCGAGCATACCGGTGTTAGTGTATCGTGGTATTTTAATCATAAAATTCAGTTAGAGTCATCAGTTATTTGATAGGCACCACCCTAATGCACATGAGTATGCATACATGATACATGTATGTACCTACATAAAGCTTAAATTAATAATATTCACCGGCATAAATTCGGATGAATTTTGATTAGAACATCAGCATCCACACCAATAGATAGATATATAATGCTCAATTAAAGTTTGATAAAATTACCATTTCCAATCATAACATACTCATTAAAATGCATAATTCATGCATTTAAATTGCCAGTAAAAACTAACCACGTGGCATAATAAGCTAACTATTATAGAAGAAACTTTGAAAATCGTAAAATACGTTTTAGTTTGTACTTTTAACCATACCATCATAAAACCAACTTTATAGTTTCAGTAAGTTTATAGTCCAGTCGGAATAGCATTTGACATTGCATGGCAAGCTACCCCAAATTTTATTATTCTTACCTATAGGGGGGGGGGGGGTCAATAGTAGTGTAAATTTAAAATCGCGACTGAATCCGCCATTGTGTCAGCCGCCCTCTTGATTTTAAATGATAACCGTTATTGCTCAATATCTCTGCTATTTTCAACACTTCGACAAAAATGGTAAGAACTGAAAGTGTTCCAAATGTGATTGCCTACAATTTCTTTGAAACATTTTTTTGTGAGGTCCATATTTTACGAGTTTCGGTGGAAAATAGTTAATAACAGAAGGGGGGAGCATATTACGCGCCGTTACAAAAAATCTAACATTTTATCCTTTTCCGTAATAAATTTTGCAACAAAACTTTCCACTCGTAAGTGCCTCGAGGAAGATTGTAGTAATACGTAGGTATTTTTTTGTGGAATTTATGGCTTTGGTGAAAACCAATTAGCTTTAAAATTGTTAGAAATAGGTATTTTTAACATAAAAATAAATAAAAATATTATAAAATAGAAAATTGTTTTACAGTCGTATTTAAATTCGTATTGTTAGATTTAAACTAATCGCGCGACTGCTTACGTGACAGAAGAGAGCGCGACTCTTTTTGTGTTAAATCAAGTTTTTAAAATGCTCCAAATTTTATAATAGTCCATTATTTCACGGTTTTTGCTCTAAATTTTAAAGAACCCCTTGGATTGACATGAAATTTGGCATACGTATAGCTTACATGTCAAAGAAAAAAAGTGATATTGTGCCGATGTGTGCTTTTGCCCTGGGGGTGACTTTCACCCCCTCTTGGGGGTGAAAAAATATATGTCCAAAACAAGTCCGGAAATGGGTAAACTGACTAATTTTAAGTAACTTTTGTTCTATAGAACTTTTTCGCCAAGTCAACACTTTTCGAGTTATTTGCGAGTGAATATGTTCATTTTTCAACAAAATAACCACATTTTTAGACGGTTCTTCGCAAATAACTCAAAAAGTAAGTATTTTGTCGAAAAAAATGTTCTTAGCAAAAATATAGCTTATAAAAAAGTAAAAAAAAATGGTGTACGCGTTAGGTCTCTGAATCTCGTAGAGCCAGAGTTATAGCCAATGAAAAATAGATTAATATTCACCAAATTTCAAATAGAATATTTCGACGTGAAATATCCAAAATATTAAGCACTTTTTGGGGAAAACCCATTATAACTTTTTTAAAGTGTTTAAAAAAGCTTTATTTCTGTTTTTAGAAAATGTTTCTAGTATTAAATTTAAGCAAGTTACGCTCAAAATAAAGTTGGTCCCTTTTGTTTTTGCAAAAAAAAATCGGGAAGACCACCCCCTAATTAGCAACTTAAATGAAATTAATCGTTACCGCTCCACAAATTATTTTACTTGTTGTGTTTATATGATCTGTAAGTTTTATCGATTCAAAGTGCTTATTTTTGAAAAAAATTGGTTTCAAAGTAAAATTTTTAAAAATTTTAATTTTGAAAAATATGCTTTTTTTCAAAATAACTTAAAAATTGTTAGAGATACCAAAAATCTCGAAAAACAAAAAAAAGTCAGATTTGCTTTTCTGAATATCATGTATTTTTTTGTTTTTCTGTTAGACAAAAATTGATTAAGATTTGGTGTTTCTAAATTTGCATACATTCGTGATCAGTGACTCGTTCAACCTCTTTTAACTACAGCCCTTTCAATAATAAGGACTTTGAACCGATGAAACTTACAGATCATATAAACAATATATACACAAGTCAAGAAACTTGTGAAGTCGTAACGATTAAGTTCATTTAAGATACTACTTAGGGGATGATTTTCTCGATTTTTTACCAAAACCAAAAGGGACTAACTTTATTTTGAGCGTAACTTGTTTAATTTTGATGCTAGAAATTTTTTTTATAAAACAAAAATGAAGCTTTTTTAAACACTTTAAATAAGTTGTAATGAGTTTTCCCCGAAATGCGCTTCATTTTTGGTTATTTCACGTTAAAGTATTCCATTTGGAATTTGAACGAATATGAACCTATTTTTCATCAGCTATCATTCTGCTTCTACTAGGTGTAGAGACGTGATATATACACCATTTTCTAAAAAATTTTACAGGCTCTAATTTTGCTGAAACTGTTTTTTCGACAAAATACTTATTATTTGAGTTATTTGCGAAAAACCGTCTAAAAGCGTGGTTATTTTTGTTGAAAAAATGAACATATTCACTGCCAAATAACTCGAAAAGTATTGACTTAGTGAAAAAACTCTATAGAACAAAAGTTACTTAAAATTAGCCAGTTTATCCATTTCCTGACTTTCTTTTGACGAATATTTTTTCACCCCCAAGAGGGGGTGAAAACCACCCCCCAGGGCAAAAGCACATATCGGCACAATATCACTTTTTTTCTTTGACTTGTTAGCTATGTGTATGCCAAATTTCATGTCAATCCAAGCGGTTCTTTAAAATTTAGAGATTTTGCAGTATTTTACCGTTAAAGAACGGACTATAATTCTAGCTTTTAGGGGAGATTAATAGTAATCTAAATTTAAAGTCGCAACTAAATTCCGCTGTTGCATTAGCTGCCATCTTGATTTTAAAGGAGAACCGTTGTTGCTCAATATATCCATCATTTTTAGCTCTTCGACAAAAATGATGACAACTGAAATTATTCCAAATGTGATTTCCTACAATTTGTTTTTAACAACTTTTTTCGTGCGGTCCATATTTTACGAGTTTCGGTGGAAAATAGTTAATAACAGGAGGGGGAGCATAAATATTATTGAATTAACCCGGGGGCAGTTGCGCCGTTACAAAAAATTTAACATTTTATTCTTTTCCGTGATAACTTGATGAAAAACTTTGCAACATAACTTTCCACTCGTAAGTGCCTCGAGGAAGATTGTAGTAATGCGTAGGTATTTTTAAAAACAAATTTTTGTGGAATTTATGGCTTTGGTGAAAACCAATTAGATTTAAAATTGGTAGAAATATATATTTTTAACATAAAAAGTAAATAAAAATATTATAACATAAAAAATTGTTTTTATTCTGATAATGAAAATTTATTATGAGTATTTAAATTCGTATTGTTAGATTTTTTAATCTAATCGCGTGATTGCTTACGTGACAGAAGAGAGAGCGCGACTCTTTCTGTGTTAAATCTAGTTTTTGAGAGGCTCCAAATTTTATAATTCTAGCTTTTAGGGGAGATTAATAGTAATCTAAATTTAAAGTCGCAACTAAATTCCGCTGTTGCATTAGCTGCCATCTTGATTTTAAAGGAGAACCGTTGTTGCTCAATATATCCGTCATTTTCCACTCTTTGACAAAAATGGTGAGAACTGAAATTACTCCAAATGTGATTATTGAATTGAATCCCATTTTTGAGCTGCCCCAAATTGTATAATTCTAGCCTTTGAGGGAGATCAATAGTAATGTATATTTAAAATTGTGAGTAAATGCCGCTGTTCCCTTAGCCGATTTCCTACAGTTTTTTTTATAATTTTTTTAGTACAGTCGATATTTTTTGAGTTAAGAAGGAGAACAGTTTAAGGGGGAGGAAGCATAAATATTGAATGGAATCTCGTTTACTATTAACTTTACAACATAATTGCACATAAACAAATATGGGGGGAAGTATATTTTATACAATTTTGATGTCTTTCATTTTTTTATTCTAAAATCAATAGAGGGTCTTAGGTTCGTTTGTGTTTATGGCTTGCTGCTGATTACGTCAGCGTCTATAGTTCGTTAACCGCTTGTTTCTTGTTAGGCATGTCATAGTAGCACGTAGCACAATAGATCAAAGAAATCAAAATTGTATAAAACTTAATTCTCTCTATTTTTATTTATTTATCCCTACATTTATACATTTACGTCGTAAAGTTAATAATAAACAAGATTATTGTTCAGTCATTATATATTCAGTCACTACTTTCCCTCAAACTCAGAAAATATCGACCGCACGAAACAATTTGCAAGAACGAAACTGTAGGAAATAGCAATTGCAGCAATTAAAGTTTACCATTTTGTCGAAGAGTTTAAAATGGCGGATATATTGAACAAAAACAATTATTACTATATAACCATTTCCCGCAGAATCTTAATCTTTCGCTCGCGCCTTTACGGCATACGTACGACCTCAAATATTGACTTTAGCAAAAAAATTAAGAAATCAAAATTGTATAAAATATAATTATCTCCACTTTCGTTTATGTACAATTATGACGCAAAGTTAATAGTATAGGTGATACAATTCAATAATCATGCTTCCCCCCTCTTGGATATTGTCCCCCTTAACCCGGAAAGTATTGACCGCACAAAAAAATTGTAAAAAAGAAATTGTAGGGAACGGCATTTGCAACAGTTTCAGTTGTTACCATTTTTGTGAAAATAGTCGTGATGTTGACCAAAAACGGCTCTTTAAAACGGTCTTTAAAATCAAGATGGTGGCTAACGCAACGGCGGAAGTGAGTTTAAATTTACAGTATTATTGAGCCCCTCTAATTACATATTAATAAATAGAACACTCAAATAATTTTATAATATTATTATATTATTATATCCCGCGTACAAAAAAAGTTGATTAATAGCAAGCTGAAAATTTGTTAATAGCTTAACGGTGTCTAGTCGGACAAACTTTAATGTATGGGAACACTGGAACAGGGAAAGTTTTAATTGTGAAACAGGTTAAAAATTTGGAACGTCATACTACGAAAACGTTCCATGTATTTTGTCAGACAGAGTTTCCAATAGATTTGTTACCAGTTCATTAAACTCTCATGCAAAAAATCAGACTGGTATTTATCATTTATCACCAACTGGAATTTTAATGAGTCCAACACGAGTCCAACATTATCAAATGACAGGAATTATATTGGTGATAAATAGCAGTCTGATTTTTACATGAGAGTATAATGAAAGGGTAACAAATCAATTGGAAGTTCTGTCCGACAAAATACATGGCGCGTTTTCGTAATCTGACGTTCCAAATTTTTAAACTGTTCCACAATTAAAACTTCCACTGTTCCAGTGTTTCCGTACATCAAAGTTTGTCCGACTAGACACCGTTAAGCTGTTAACACATTTTCAGCTTGCTGTTAATCAACTTTTTTTGGTACGCGGGATCCAGGTCTACAATTGTTGTTAGGTATTTAGAATGGCCTAGACTCAATTTCTAAGTATAGTCGGTTCGCTAAACTCAGACGCAACTGGCTAGATATTTTAGTCGATAATTTTTTTGTTGTTTGCCAATTTTGCAAAATTTGGCAAAATTACTAACTATTTAGTGATTATTAACTATTTAGTAATTATTTTTTGCCAATTTTACTAAAATTGGGAAAATTACCGACTAAAATATCTAGAAAGTTGCGTCTGAGTTTAGCGAACAGACTATAGAAACTAAACTGAACACAGCAATAACTAAAGTTATTGCTATTTGTTGATTGACTCATGTTTAAATTAAATCAGTTCAATGTTAACTCTATCTAACCCAGGGGCTTTGCCAGATTTCGTATTGTTTATAGCATATTATTGCACTTCAGATTGTAATATTATTGGGGCTATGTTCTATGTATTTGAATTGGTTCTATGAATTTGGTATGCGAAAAGATCTTCAATATAATTAATTTACAAGGTGTAATAAAAATAAATGAAATCACACATTATCTGGCCAAAAATAGTTCGACTGAACCTAACTTACCTTAGTACAAATGTGCACATAAAAAAGTTACAGCTCTTTGCGGACTAGGCCAAACTAGTTTGTATTAAACGCCATAGGATCAACTAGTTTGGCCTAGGTCATTGACGAAAATATAGCAGAAACTCGAAAGACTATTATTTATAGCCCATGAAAAAATTATAGTATAAATGTTTTGTCGAAAACCGACGTATTTTAGAGTTTATGCGATTCCTCACGAGAAAAGAAATTTCGGGAACGACGCTTCAGTTCATAAAAAATAACACGTATCAACGTTATTTTTAATTTTTGGTGTAATTTTAAGTATTTAAATTAGCTTAACATTTAAATAAAAATACAATTAAAATGTTTAAAATATATTTGTTTCGATGAAATCATAAAAATAGAAGTATATTCCTGCTATAGAAATACTGCGTGTCCATTTTCAATAAAAATCTCTAATAGTTTTCGATATATTCGAAAAAAATCTATTTTCATTTTGTAACTACAAAGGGCTGTAACTATTTTTGGTGCCAGAATATGTCATTTCATTTATGACCTGCTTTTTTGTTACACCCTGTATATATGGTATGCTAAAACTATCTTAAAGTTCGTCTTTCGAATCCCCATTGAATCCGTGTCGTTTCTTTACTCGTTCTATGCTAAAAGTGTATTGCTACCTAATCCTAAATAATACAGATATGACCTATATATTCACATTTTCTTAAAAGAAAATTGCTTCAGAATACGTTATAAGATCTTATCAGAAGTTAATCTCCGTGAATAAAGGCAAAGCAACAATTTACGACAACCAGAGACCAATTTGTTTAATGGTGGCTTTATACTAGCAGTCACTTTATGCCAAGACTTTTAATATAAAAAAAAAGAATGTGTGTGTACTTTGTACGCACGTAAGAAGTTATACTTCTATTATAATATAATTTCAACGAAATAAATATACCTACTTAACAGTTACAATTCAAAAAATTAACAGTAATTACCAAAAATGAACCAAAACTTAACAATGCCAAATATTAAAAAAAAAAGAAAAAAGTATGAATCGTCCGGGATTTGAACCCGCAACCTCGCGATTTTTTGATCTCTGGTCCAATGCTCTACCAACAAGGCCATCAAGCCGCATGCTAGTTACCTTTCAGATATACATAATTATACATCACGGTGACAAGTTACATTTTTCACCTGTTTAGAGTTGCTAAATAACTACACTGTTTGAATATATTTTTTTGTTTATTTAATTTAACGTGTCTAGACCGGCTACACAAATGGCTCCCATTCGTGGGGTCACAGTGTAACGGTATTTATACTCTACCATCCATATCTATGATTGAACGGGAGTTAAGTTATTAGTCAACTATATAACAATTAATTTTTGGTGTAAACGTTAGGTTGTTTAAGGAAAATAAAATGTGAAATAGAGTAAAATCTTATTCTATCATCGCATATCGACTATACGCCCATTGCCTCAGTAAACGAAAATCGTAGTGGTAATTTTCAAGATATTATCTTTTCTAGAAATACAGTCTGATGAATGCTGAAGGGGCTTTCATAGCCGAGATTTTCGGTAGTAAATGATTGTTCGTAAAAAGTTTGATCTACATGGAAAGAAACTTTATATAAGTAACCATTAAGCCTTTACGAGAAATTATTGCCTATAAAGGAGTTGAGGTATCTTTCGTTCCAGAAGAAAATTGTATGATGGGTTCGTGCCTTTTAATAACATGTATAGTTTAATGAAAGATGTAGAAATTTTACTCTATAACGTAATATGGTATTTTTATTCAGTACCTTAAAGGGGTTTCAAAACTTAAAGTTAATTATTTTCTACATCTTACAGCTTATTATCCAAGATACAACTAGCCAGTTAATTAGTTTGTGCGAATAGGAAAAGTATATTTGCGTATTTCCACTCTGTCTCTCTCTCTCTCTCTCTCGAGTTCCTCTTCCTCTTGCATTATCGTAGCAATAATAACCATTCACGAGGTTCCAATATTTTCCATACCATATATTGTCATTTAAGGAAAATATCTTTTTCCTTCCTGCTTCCTTCTTGTATGTAGGCTTTAAAGCCTGTTTCTTCTTCAATATTAGCCTCCTAAACTGTTTAAATTATCGCACCATCTTTTTCGTGGTCTGCCAATACTTCTCCGTCCATTTGGTGACGTATCTCGTGCTATTCGTACTATCCTATCCTTTGCCATTCTACTAATGTGTTAGTTCCACTCCTGTTTCCATTTTGGCACCCATCCATTAATGTCCTCTACATTGCATGATCTTCTTATGTTTTCGCTTCTCTCCCTATCTAAAAGACTTTTCTCTGATATTCGTCGAAGTATTTTCATCTCTGTTGTTTCAAGCAGTCGTCTCGTTTTGGATGTGTCAGGTCTTGTCTCCGCCGTGTATGTCAATATAGGTCTAATTGCTGTTTTATAGATTCTTGTTTTTGTGACGTGTCTTAGGTGTTTGTTCTTCCAGATTGTGTCATTAAGAGATCCCACCGCTTTACTTGCTTTTAAGTTTTGTTGTCATACTCCCTTCTTCAACATCTCCGTAACTGGATATATATATTCCCAGATATCTAAACCTTGCTTCCTGCTTTATTATTTTCCCATCAATTTCGATTTTACATCATAGTGGGTATTTAGATGTTGTCATACATTTGGTTTTTTCTGCTGATACTATCACATTGTATTACTTGGCTGTTGTATTAAAGATGTGTGTTAATCTTTGGATATCGTCTTCTGTCTCGGCGATTAATGCGGCGTCGTCTGCATAACATAATATTTGGATTTCTTTGTTCCCCATTCTGTAACCATGACATTTACGTACTGCTTCTATTATTTCGTCCATTATTATATTAAAGAGCAGTGGGCTTAACGAGTCACCTTGTCTGACTCCGCTTTGTTCGAAAATTTCGATGAATTAAAAAGCTAATGGTTGCCAAATTAATAGAAGCATTCAATATTTTTACACACTGTTGCCATTAAACATTGAATATTTGGCATTCTGAAATGCTGAGGCACAACCGCAAAAAGATCTAAAAATCTATTAAGTTGGCAATCATCATGGTAGTCTTTATCTTGTCTGCAGCAACGTGGAAGAGCTGTACAGATGTTTTGTTGAAGTAGGTTTTGAGGTTCTTTAACCACGATGTTCTTCTTCTTCCTGGACCTCGCCTTCCAAATATTCTCCTTACAGGAGGGCTTGTAAGAATGCATATTTGGATTGATCTCGAATAATATGTCAGGAGTACTGTAGCTTTCCGGATATGATTATGTTCACTACCTCCTCATTTCTTTATCATTCTTCTAAGGACCTCTTCATTTGTAATTCGGTAAGTCCACGGAATGTTGGGTAAAAAATAATTAAGGGGGACAATATATAAATCGATACGACATAGCTATCATAAGCAATACATACTGGAACCACACAGGATGCGTTCGAACAGACAACTGAAACACCAATTACATAAACATAGAACGAGGAGTGCGTCAAGGTTACATTCTGTTCCCTCTACTATTTAATGTCTATGCCAACATATCATCAGAGCTTCTCTTAAAGATCTCCTTGAAGGTGCCGGAGTCAATGGAATCATCATTAATAATGTAAGATATGCCGATGACACCGTAGTATTAGCAGAAACAGAAGACCAACTAAAAATGTTGATGAACATATTATCAGAACAAAGTCACAGTCTGGGCTTGGACATTAACTTTTCCAAAATCATGGTATTCCACGAGAACTTCCACAAACAAATTACATCCAACATACAAATCAATAAAAATCCACGAAGAAAATAAAATTCCTGTAGCTGGCTGTATACCATAAATCACAAACAATACAAGATCCTTTCTAAAAGGTATATTTAAAAGACCCCAATAAGGGTTACATCACAAAACAAAACGTTTTCGGATTAATAGGTAATCCATCATCAGTGTTAAGCCCTAAAATAGTAAGTATAACCTAATTAATAATAGACGATGTTATAAAAGTTGACTAAGGTTAAGAATTGACAGAGGCCATACTTACAATAGCATGCATGCGTGAGCCACCAAAAAGTTATGGGTAAGAACCCTTTAAAAGTTTCAAGATCTTAAATGATACTACATATTTTTATTAAAACAGATGGATGTTGCAAATATTCTTGGATATATACCAGGGCAACACAGGATTCTAACCCACGTGGATGTGATTTTTTTTATACAAATCAATGGTATCACCCTTTAGAGTTCCCAAAGCTTCATATATCTAGGGAAAGAGCTAAAAGATCTATTGAGTGGTCAGCTAGACCACTCAAAAGAAATTAGAAGAGGCATTGAAATAGCAAGGTCTTGTTTCATGAATATGCGTAAAATGCTCTGTATAACCCCAAGCTGTCAGTCACAATACGATTGAAAAGACTAAGGTGTTATGTGCGGTCTCTATTACTATATGGCTGTGAGACCTGGTCATTAAAACAGTATGACGTCAACAAACTGAATTCATTCGAAATGTGGATGTACCCCCGAATCCTAAGAATAAGTTGGACCAGCAGAACTATGAATGAAGAAATACTGGAAATAATAAACACACGTCCTCATCTGGCCAATATAATCAAAATTAGAAAGACGTCATACTAGAACACATAATGCGTCATAGGGAATTTGAGCAGCTCCAGGTAATATTAGAAGCCAAAATCGAAGGAGGTAAAAGGGGTATAGGAAAAAATAAAAATCCTGACTCCGAAACATTAGATATTGGACCCACACAACAGGGAATGACTTAATTGATCAAGCCCAGAACAGAGAGAAATTTGCCATATTGATCGCCAACCTCAATAGAGAAGGCACTTAGGAGGAGGAGGTTATATTTATATATGTGTAGGAAAGGCTATATATGTGTAGTAAAGTAAAAAAAATGTAGAAAAATAAGGATAGATCAACAAATAACACAAAAACAATCAAACATCTGCAAATGTATTCAAGACTGACATCAAAATCATCAATATCGGACAAATTAGCAGTATAAAGAAACTTTAAAAAAGAGTTTCCTTCATTTCCTTCTCTTGTGACTGTGATATATTTTTAGGTATTTGATTATTAGTCCTGGATTCCGCTTACCAATAAAAGATTATTAAATAGCAAGCTAAAAATTTGTTCATAGCTTAACGTTGTCGAGTCGGGCAAACTTTGATGTATGGGAACACTGGAACACGGGAATCTTTAATTGTGGAACATGATAAATTTGTCATTTGGACAAGTTTATGATGGTGAAAAATAACAGGCTGTTTTTAAGTTTAGTCAATAGCTCGTTATATATATAATATTATGGTATTCTTGACTGTATATTTAAATATCAAGCAGTAATTCTTGAGGATGCAGTCAATTTTTGGCCCACAAGACAAAGAAAACTCTTTGACTTACTGTCAAGCTTTCGAATTTATTTTAATTCTTTTTCAAGACATCTATTGACAAAAATATACAAATATAAAAATTATGTACTTACAATTTTCTTAATTACTTACTAGTCGTGAGATTATATTGGAAAAATTAGGAACTTTACTAAAAGGACAATCATGCACATATAAAAATTCATTTTAAATACTTGAATTATGTTGTCATGTTTGAAATATGTCACGAAATATATAAAGTGTATATACTTTATGTAGAAGGAAAGTAAAACTAGTAACAATATAAATTTTTATTAGATTTTATTAGTTTGATCTATGAAAAATATAATTAATTTAAATTAATTAATTAATTTAAATTAATTAATTAATTAATTTAAATTATACATTTAACTTTTCACAAGCGTCAATCCTACAGAGGGTAAAAAATGAACAGAAGAGGTTATTTATAGAAATGACACATATACAGAAAAATAAAAAATGTATAAATAGAAAATCCGATATAGACAAATTAAGTAACATTTATTGTTACATATTAGCATATCAACAAAAAAATTAGCACATCATAATCTGATTTTCTATCATATAATCCAACATCAAAATTTATATATACTTCAGACAAATTGACTGGACTAATTAAACTTAATTTATTTTTCATAGATCAAACTAATAAAATCTAATAAAAATTTATATTGTTACTAGTTTTACTTTCCTTCTACATAAAGTATATACACTTTATATATTTCGTGACATATTTCAAACATGACAACATAATTGAAGTATTTAAAATGAATTTTTATATGTGCATGATTGTCCTTTTAGTAAAGTTCCTAATTTTTCCAATATAATCTCACGACTAGTAAGTAATTAAGAAAATTGTAAGTACATAATTTTTATATTTGTATATTTTTGTCAACAGATGTCTTGAAAAAGAATTAAAATAAATTCGAAAGCTTGACAGTAAGTCAAAGAGTTTTCTTTGTCTTGTGGGCCAAAAATTGACTGCATCCTCAAGAATTACTGCTTGATATATATATATATATATATATATATATATATATATATATATATATATATATATATCGATAAAAGGTACGTTGTCGCCTCGCGGTGAAAACTATGACGACCTCGCCTCACCCTTTTGTAGTTCTTTTTTTCAAAAAATATATGCATATATACAATGAGGGGAACTTTCTAATTAAGAATCTCTAAAGAGGGGAAACGATTTTAAATGTTTTTTTTATATATAAATTTACGATTAAATCCAATGCGCTGTCGCCTCACAACTATATATGACTAAGAATGAAAGCCGGTACGTTGTTGCCTCAGACTGCGTTGCCAAATATTCGAAAATGAATAAAGGATTGAGTGGGTCGAACTTTGGTGCACAGCGAGAGGTAGTATAGGTATTTATTACGGATATAGGTAAAGAAATAGTGGGAATTTGTTCACATGTTCTATTGTTGTTTACATTAAAAATAAAGGATGGTTATTTTTGATATTTTAAATAAGCTTAAGATATGAACGTGGTTTGTTTGGATTATATGTTTAAAAATTTTTTATTAGTAGATATTCCAAAGCTAGTATTTTGCAATAAATTAAGCTAAGCCAAGTTATTTTGTGTGAATTATTGCTCTTATACAGTAAAATTATAAAGGCTCTTAACGATAAAATTTATTATTTGCAGTAAACATATTACCTATCTCACAGAAAAAAGTGTCAACGGTTTATTTAAAAATTTTAATTAAAAATCAGTGAACTAGTATACATGGCTGTAAAAACGTTCCAACAAAACGTATTCTTACAGCAAAGTGTACGAAAATAATCCATAAGGTGGTGAAGGTGGGGTGGTTTTAAGAGCGAAAATGGTTTTCTGAAATTTCTGGCTAAACATTGCATCGTTTAAAAAAATGCAACGCAAAAGCTGTGGGCGATAAAAAAATCTACAATTTGTGTAGTGGTCTTTTTATCCTAATCTCAAAAAACTTTGAGAAAAACTTAAAACTAGGTTTTTAGGTACCTATTTAATTTTTTTCTTCTACAAAAATGATTTCATTATGTTTTGTTTAAATGTCAAACCCTTTAATTGAGGCGTTGGTTAGATGTTTATTATATCTAAGAATAAAAAAAAATTATAAAAATAGCAACAAAAAGTAAAAAAAAATATTTCTATATTTTCATTTAAGCATCATATAAAAAACTTACATATGCCATACATATTTTATTTTTATAAGATGTTGAATTTTTGATTTTATAATATTGGAATTCATCTTTTTATCTAGATGGATATACGCCATCTTGAATATAATTTGAAAAGTGTTCTCTTAAAAGGTTTGTTTTTTAATATTTCTTCTTTGTGGAGGCACATATGAATCGCATTCGGAATCTTCCCTTGCTTGGTTTTTTGATGCTTTGAGTAGTTTTTTTATTTGGATAGTACTTATCGTCACTGTCCGTTTTAAATTCTTTACTTGTTTGAGCCAGAACGTTATCTTTTGCAACCAACGCTTTACTTTTTTTAACTTTTTGCATACCTGCAATACTTGGAAAATTAATATTCGTATTTTGAATATTACTTTTTTTATTTTCTTCCGCATTTTTCTCAATCGTGGTGAAAATCTAGTTCTTCAAGCAATTTTCTTTTATATTCTAAAGGAAGAGAATCCCTTTCCATTACTATTAAAAATGTTGACAATTTTACGGTTTGATAAATGTCAGCAGGTAATTCATAACATTCATCATGCATTTTTTCGTCATGCCCCATAAACTTGATAAATTCTTTAGGTTTAATTTTTGGACATACTTAAAATTTGTGCTACTGTTGCAATATTTTTGCGTAATTTGTTGCTTGATATAGCTTCAGAGTTTTTTAAAATCATTTTGCTTGTCAATTTACGGATCGAAACATCCCCTTTGTCCCATTTTAGCTTACTGCCTGGAACTGCAAACATATAGTTATTAACGTCGGACGACGTCAGACATGTATTTATGTCTATGTTTTATTAAAGTTTCTACGAAACCTTGCAACATTTTTGGAAGTAAAATAACAACAGCTCAAGAACCTTTACCAGAACACACTGGAATTTTGTGTCCTCTCGTAAGTGCCTTTTCTCCTTCAGTTAAAACATTTTCAAAATCACTGAAATCCGTTTATCTTTCGTTACTAGATTGCTGAATTTTTAAATACTGAACATCACCTATTCGTCTTCTGTTAAAAATAATGGCTAATGCTAGAGCATAGTTAACTAAATTTTTATGTTTCAGCATTATCAATATTGCTCTCAAACGTCTTCTGACACTTCACACCAATTTTAATACTTTCTTCTCAAAATATTTTAATATCACTTAGTGGTACTAGCTTTGGCAATTTTTGTTCTTGAATATCTTTGTTAGCGAGAGAAGCAATTTCCAAATTCCAACGATTTGTCAGCAACGTTTTCAAATTATGTATTTATAGCCCTTGGCCAATTCCTGTATTTGTCTTTCTGTTGTACACGTAAAATCAGCCGATTCTTTTAGTATTAAATGGAGGTGTTCATAGCAACATAGTTTTAGGTACGTACCCAAGTGCAACGCGATAATACGAGTAGGAGAACTGAAGGTCTTTTTAAAACTATTGTATACATATAAAACTAAAGACTAAGTAGTTTCGTGTTGCAACGAAATTGAAAATGCTTATTAATTTTTGATTTACATGTTTACTCTGATTGGAGTACGAAGGGAACCATTCTCGTTGGAACTTTACCTCGCTGAGCAGATGAGACGTGAATTATAAATTGTAAAATTCCCTCATCTTCCTTAGTCTCAGCATCCGTTATGGCTTGCAAATTTTAGAAGCCTCAAAGGTATAACCAGAGAAGGTTCCCATTGTTTTCAATCTGGTAGGATGTGGAGCAACATTTTTGGTGTTGTTTTATGTGCTATTAGTTTGAAAACTTAGTCTTTTGCTAGCAGTTGCCGCTAGGGCATCCCAGCCATTTCGTTCGTTGCAATTCGTGACTGCACGCCGGGGTTTGTCCTAGTTGGGTCAGAGAGAGCAGCATATGTGCCTCCTGATGAGAGACTAATAAGTTTCGAAACCTGTAGAGGCGCTTGCAGCGCTCTCTGATTGGACTAGAATATGATGCGCCTGTAGTTTCGCGTTGCAACGAAATTGAAAATGATGGTTATTCATTTTTGACATATAAAACTCTTGGAGCACTTAAGATCGTCAAAATTTTTGGGTCTTAAAATATGCTTTAAAGCAATCGTATTATTATTTACCCTCGTTCTATACTTAATAATAAATATAGAGAGGGTTTGCATTCTTCCCCTACATGCATAGTTTATACCCTCTCTCTTATGGTTTTTTTAAGTAAGAATTATCAAAATTAACGTAAATGTAAATGCTATACATCTTTCGTTTTGTAGAAGACTCTTGTTCCTTAACATTTAATTTAGGTACAACGTTTTTTGGATCCATTACACATGCTGTAAGGGTTTGCGATTCAGAAACGTAATTATTACTGGAACCACCACGGTTTTTTGCTTGCAAATTCTGTTATGTCGTTTATAATGATACCGTCATTTGCTAATAGTCTAGCTAGAAGGCTTACAAGACATAATCAATAAAGTTACAGAAGTGAGTCAGCGTTATGGACTGAATCCTAATATTAAGGAACCTAAATATATGAGGATCAGGAAAGATAACGCATCAGTTGAAGGGCTAGCAAAAATCGTAAACAAATAAGCACAAACATGCAAATTACCTATAAGGATATTAATCTGGTGAGCAATATCAATGGTAAATAAAATAAATAATAAAATAAGGGTACTTCGATGATATGTATTTCCCGTGTTTTCTTTACATCGCCATCTATCAAGATCTTATTTTCAGTTATTTTGTTCGTTTCATGTCTTGTCAATTTATTTTTGTTAGTTTCTCATTTTATCGTCCTATATTTTTTTGCTTGAAATATTACTGTTGTCATTTCTATTCAAACATTTTAATGTCAGAATACGGGTTTTTCTTTCAGAGCAGAAGTAGTTAACTTCTGATGTTGGATAGTGTTTTGTTGTTTCATTTTTGAGATTTTTGAAACTGTTGCTATTAATGCTCAATGATAAATTCCTATACGAAATTTACTTAGATTGACTCCCGTTTGCATGTCACCTACATAAAGATATTTATTTTGGTTTTACATAGTTTTTTTTATTTGTGTTAAGCCATTCAGGTTCATTTTAGTGTTTTTCAACTTTCTGTAATTTCGATAGTAGGTATATCAGTGTTTATCCTTTGTCATAACTGTTATTTTTTTTCCTACTGCTGTTACAAAAAAAAATCATTTATGTTCTTACTTTTGTAATAAAGTCACATAATATAATGAATTTTTTATTTTTTAGGATTAAATTAATGACTATTTAGAATTTTCCTATCATTTCGTCTTCATGATCCTTTGGGGCATAGACTTGTTCAGTTCCATATTATAATAACTACTTAAGTATTACATACGCTCCATGATTACTAATATTCTGTTTGTAATTTTTATTAATTCCTATGCGACCAGCTAACATATTTTTATTCCGGCATGCTCTCTCTCTTATAGAACTTGTTTATACTCCAGAAACTCTACCTACAAACGAAGACAGGCGATTCCTCAGATATTTTCCTAAGACAATTTAACCCAATTCACCTAGTCCGAAAATGTTTCCTAAGGGAGCTAGAGCTCTTGGAAGATGGCATCTAGTAATTAGTTTTTCTTAAATACCTCCAAAACGCTTCTATTTAGAAAAACGAAATTTGGTAAGCCTATTCATCTTCCAGGGATAAATCGATTCCATCCATTGTGAATTTTTAGTACCGGTCATAGGCGTCCATTTTGGGTATGGCAACGGTTATTTTATAGCATAACTTTTTTGTCTTTAGCGTTTAAGTATTTTTGACTCTGGATTTTTAAATTGTGAGGTATTCTAGAATTAAAAGATACTCTTGCTTTAATTCGGTAGATCACATCGATTTCTAGAAAAATTTATTTGAAAATTTTTCGTTTTTTGAATTTGAAAAGAATTTAAAAAAACGGTGTATTTTACCAACTTGAAGCAAGAGTAACTTTTAGTACCAGAATACCTCATAATTTAATAATCTATTGTCAAAAATGCTTAAAAATGAAAGACAAAAAGTTATGCGATAAAATAAGCGTTGACCTACCCAAAACGAATACATATGACCGGTACTAAAAATTTTGCAATTAATGAAACCGATTCATCTCTGGGATATAAACAAACGTACCAGTTTTCGTTTTCTAAATAGTTTTTTTTTTAATTTTTTTTTTAATTCAAGAAACGAAAAATTTTCAAATCGATGTTTCTAGAAAATTGTATATACTATTGACTTAAAGCAAGAGTACCTATTAGTACTAGAATAATTCACAATTTAATAATCCATAGTCAAAAATGCTTAAAAATTAAATAAAAAAGGTACCGGATAAAATAACCGTTGCCGTACCCAAAACGGGCGCCTATGACCGGTATTGGAAATCCACAATGAATGGAATGGATTTATATCTGGATGATAAATATGCGTAATAATTTTCGTTTTTCTAAATAGAAGCGTTCTGGCGCTATTTAAGAAAAACTAATTAAAAGACGCCATCTTCAAAGAGATCTAGCTCCCTTAGGAAGCATTTTCGGACTAAGTGAATTGGGTTAAATTATCTTAAAATTATCTGAGGAATCTCCTTTTTTCGTTTGTCGGTAGAGTTTTTGGACACCCTGTATAAGGGCAACAATTTTAAATCGTAAGCTGCAACTTATATCATAAAGTTTTTAGCTGCCTTGTTACGGTACCGACGGCGCATATTTTTATATTTCACGACCTAATACCCAATGCAAACTGAAAGCGACGTTGCCAAAATCTGAGGCAACAAGGTACCGGTTGTTAAACAAAAAGTAGAATTTATATGCTGAGGCGACAACATACAGCCAGTCACTGCTGCAATGCCGATACTAGCGCCAGTGATATACTGCCGAACTAACGAACCAAAAAATAGTGAAAAGGGGTACGTTGTCACCTCAAAACTATTTTTTGCACATCGACTCATAAGGTGGTTGGGAAGCTGTCCTGAAATTTTCAGCCCAAAACGTTGTCGCCTCACCAAAGTGAGGCGACAACATCATATATGAGGCGACAACGTCTACCGATTCACCGTTTCTGAGGCGACAAGGTACCCCTTATCAATATATATATATATATATATATATATATATATATATATATATATATATATATATAACAATTTTGAGTTTCGGTGGGTTGGAGTCAATAAAAGGGCTACTAGAAGACTATTTTTTAATTACTCAAGCTTTCGAATGTGTTTACATTCATTTTCAAGAGCTAAAAAGTAACTGATAAAGTGGAACAAAGATCATGTAAAAATACAACTTACCAGATAAATCTAGATTGGTAATTAAACTTGCTTACATAAATAAATACAAATAAGAGAAAAAATGTTAATAATCATCAAATGAATTCTTCCCAGACTGAATATTATAAAATAACTGCCAAAAGATTTAAATTTTTTGAATTTTGAATTTGAAATATAGATATTAAAATGAATTTTCAAAATTTTTAAGTCAATGTCAGTGAAAAAGTATGTCAAACATCGACAAGTAGCTAAAATTGGGATATATTTAACTATATTACTGACATGATAATTTATTAAAAAAAAGAAGATGTAAATAAGTAGAAGAAAAGAAAAAAAAATTAAAAATTATTTTCGTAGTTTACAGAAGCACAAACGAATGTAACAGGATACGAAAAAAAAATTTTACATGTTATGGTGCTATGAATAAATTATAAAGAAATTATGTAGTTATAAATTTTACTTAAATTCTGAATTTCTGATCTTTTATTTAAACTATGATCACTTCTGCTTATAGATACCATTTCTAAAAAAGTCCTTTTGAATTTATTATCTTCATTGCACAAAATTTGAATGTTGTCAAAGTCCATTACATGGTCTTTTTCAATCACATGTTCTGCCAAAGCACATGACGGTTTTTTTATTCTGCAATCGCTTTTGTGAGAAATAACGCGATTGGACAAATTCCTCCCAGTCTCGCCAATATATACAGCCTCACATTGAGTACAATTAATTCTGTATACTACATTAATTTTCTCTAATTTATCTATGGGATATTTTGTCTTAGAATACAGAGATGAAATAGTTTTGATGTTTTTCGTTGTTATTTTTATATTGTCAATGGCCTTTAAAATTTTAGTTAACTTAGGTGTTAATGATGGTATGTAGGGGAGTGAATGATAATAGATGACTTGATTAACAGAAGCAGAGTTTTGAGATCTCACAACAGATGGTGTCAGATTATTAACATGAACCATGTTGGAAAAAAGCATCCTGTGTAGCATGTGTGGAGGATAAGAGTTCTCAATCAAAATAGTTTTTAATACTAGAAGATCTTCTTGCAGGTAATCTGGATGAGATAATTAAATCTTGAGTAATTAAAAAATAGTCTTCTAGTAGCCCTTTTATTGACTCCAACCCACCGAAACTCAAAATTGTTTTATCCAAACAAGTCAACAAAGTACTTCTTTTTTCTTTACTTTATATATATATATATATATATATATATATATATATATATATATATATATATATATATATATATATATATATATGTATATATATATATATATGCTTTCTGTTGTTTTCCGGGTTTGACTCCGCGTTGAATAATTTTGGTTTTGAGAAAAACCATTATTTTGACGACGTTCCGGCAAGATCTCACTTGCCATTGTCAAGCCAGGTGGTTCCTAAAAGATATATATATATATATATATATATATATATATATATATATATATATATATATATATATATATATATATATATATATATATATATATATATATATATATATATATATATATATATATATATATATGAAAAAATGTTTGTCCGACAAAAATGTTGGGCATTTTAACCAGTCTGGCACATAGAACATGTCAAATGACAGAAATTATCTTGGTGATAAATAGCAGTCTGATTTTTGCATGAGAGTTTAACGAAAGGGTAAACACTCAATTGGAAGTTCTGTCTGACAAAATTCATGGAAAGTTTTCGTAGTTCAACGTTCGAAACTGTATATCTTACAGGTTTCTAATGTCGGACTACGAGAACTTCCCATTAATTTTGTCGGTTTTTACCTTTTCGTTAAACTCTCATGGAAAAATCAGACTGCTATTTATCACCAATATAATTCCTCTCATTTGACATGTTCTACGTGTCGGACTGATTAAAATGCCTAAGATTTTTGTCGGACAAACATTTTTCATATATTATATAACGTTGGCTATTGAATAAACTTAAAAACAGCCTGCTATTTTTTACAATCATAAACTTGTCCGGATGACACTTTTATCATGTTCCACGATTAAAGATTTCCGGGTTCCAGTGTTCCAATACATCAAAGTTTGCCAGACTCGTCACCGTTAAGCTATAAACAAATAATTTTCAGCTTGCTATTAATAATCTTTTATTTGATACGCGGGATCCAGGACTATATTGTGTGGTAGTTGAATAACTAGAATTCGTCTATCGCTTTTTGATATTTTGTCCAAAAATTTAATAAGCTTCATAGTACAATAAAATAATTGGGTAAGGTGGCTGTCGCTGCTCACTGTATAAATTAGCACAAGGAAGATTCTGAAAAATTCTATTACACGGCCGCGGCCGGTCTAGAGCAATTAATAAAGGCTGATAAAATATATTTGTTTTCCTATACCCACAGGGTTTTACCATTAATTATTATACCTTGGATATGTAGAATACTGTAATTGAAACTTACAAGATAAACGGCTTATCTTGTCGCTAACAGTTGGCTTCGGTAACAAGGATCGAATTGTTAGGACTATTTATTACACTCTGATATAACGGCCGGGATTAAATGGCGAGAAAAACCGAGAGGAAGTCTGGTTTAAAAGTAGCTTTTGTCTGCAAAAATGTTGCGTGTTTTAGATAAGATGAAATAGTTTCTAATAGTAGGGGAGACTGGGATGCTAAATTTGCAGCTATAGGGGCTGTCCATTAATCACGTGAGGCTTTAAAGGGGGAGGAGTCCATACAAAAACTCGAAATATCATAAGCGGGGAGGGAGTGTAGTAATATATCACGTGTATTTATTTTTTCGGCAAACGCGCGATACTCAATCGAAAAGTGGCGTTACGTGTATTTATTTTTTTTTCTACTCCATTCTTTCTTTTTATACTCCATTCGGCTTCGTTATAACTCCTTACCCAATTTTGCAGGCATCCAGTGGTCTATATATTCCAAAGCCTCAAGAGCATGATGGCAAGACGTTTGCTCCATTTCTTCTGATAGGTCTTTTGAAATTACTCCAACGTATGAAGGCTTTGGCAAATTGTACTCCTGTACAAAAACTAAAGCACATGTGAATTCTTATCATAAGCAACTGAATCCGAGCAATCATAGTCTAGATATGCATAATGTTCGTCCTTCCTGCATCCTCACATGGCGATCGAACGGTAGATCGAAAAAGATTCTCTACGTTGCTTGTGTGCGAAAATGATGACGCCGAGTGGCTTGATGAAACCGATCATTTTGAACAATACACTATGCCAACAACAACTACTGACTTGTGTAAGATGCTTATCCAGTTATTGCTGTTAAACAAAGTCTTGCTAATTCGTGGTCCGAGGATACTGTATAGTTAGTGTGACCAACTAGTCCGAAAAATCCGGGACATGACCCGAATTACGAAGTCTTGTCCCGGCGTCCCGGACAAGGCTCCTGGGCCATCCGAATTTTCAACGTTTTGGTAAAATTCTATTTTGAAATTTTGAATACGTTATTCGTCTAAGAATTCACATCAAATTGAAATGGTGGGACAAAAAAAGTCCAAAATTTCTAGAGTGTAATACAAATACCACATCCAAAATGGATGCATTTTATATCGTGGTATTATAGTTCTACAAAAACTCAAACCGTGAACTTTTTTTCGTTTCTGTATTTCAAGTATCGTCTTTGATCTATTGTATTGAATCTATCGCAGTGATTTTTAAAGGTTTTCTTCACATTTTTAAGCAAATTCAATAGTTCGACAAATAATTAACAATAATACATATAAATAAATGTTCTAAATTAACATAAAAATGTTCTGAAGCTATTTCCTTGTCGCATGTTTGACAATTATATTTTTGATGGGATTTGATGGGCTACGATTGGTTATAATGATAATTACATTTTTGAATTAACCTAATAGGTCTGGATCCCGCGTATGAAAAAAACGTTGATTAATAGCAAGCTGAAAATTTGTTAATAGCTTAAGGGTGTCTAGTCGGATAAACTTTGATATATGAGAACACTGGAACAGGGGCAGCTTTAATTGTGGAACAGGTTAAAAATTTGGAACGGTCAGACCACGAAAACGGCACATTTATTTTGTCCGACAGAATAGACTTAAACTCTCCGAACAGAGATTAAACTCTCATGCAAAAATCAGACTGCTATTTATCACCTGCCATAATTCCTGTCATTTGACATATTCTACATGTTCCACTCATTAAAACGCCCATTTGGTGATAAATAGCAGTCTGATTTTTGCATGAGAGTTTAATCTCTGTTCGGAGAGTTTAAGTCTGTTCTGTCGGACAAAATACATGTGCCGTTTTCGTGGTCTGACCGTTCCAAATTTTTAACCTGTTCCACAATTAAAACTGCCCCTGTTCCAGTGTTCTCATATATCAAAGTTTATCCGACTAGACACCCTTAAGCTATTAACAAATTTTCAGCTTGCTATTAATCAACTTTTTTTTCATACGCGGGATCCAGGCCTATAACATAAGGTTATATTTACATGGAAATCCAACATCAGTTGATTTCTAATTTTTTTCTTTTTGAGAACGTTTTCTGGATTGGAAGTCGAAACGTCAAAAGCTAACAAAAATGTAACTATCATTACAACCAATTGTGGCCTAATTCCATCAAAAATATATGTCAACATAAAAATGTTACATAAATATTAAAGTTATATATTAAAAAAAATGGCCCGATTTTCATTGAAATTGTCCCGAATTTCAGGTATTTTTTAAGTCTTGTCCCGAATTCGACTATATTGGAGTTGGTTACACTATGTATAGTAAATAATGTTCATTTATTAGTTTTTCACATTTATTTCATTATTTTTGTCAGTTATAATCAACCTGCAACCTTTCTGTCTCCCTCTAAACATTATTATGGCAGTTTTTAATAATTTTCTATAATAAAATTAGATAATATCAAATTTATCTGTATACAGTGGAACCCCGATAAGTCGGCCCCCGATAACCCGGAAGTCCGGCTAACCCGGACCGATTTTCATCAGACAAAAATTTAACAAATAAACAATTTAACAATTTTATCAAATAAAAATGTATGTAGGTCAAATAATATTTGAGAGATAATGTGTATTTGTGTAATTTGAACACATATAAGTACAGTGGAACCTCGATAACTCGGATTAATCGGGACCGCGGCCGATCCGGGTTATCGAAAATCCGAGTTAGCCAGAGAATATAGTAAAAATTAATAAAATACGGTATACTTACAGATAAACTCCGTTATAATTGAAATAACATGAAATATATATATGCACAGTACCTACACATCTAAATTATTAAAAACACGCAAACACAAACCTAAGCAAACGGAAGCAAACAATATAAGACTACTACACACAATACAGTCACAATCGGAACGATGTTATGAACAGTGAAAACTAAGACCATTGTTTAAAAAAGAATTTTTTAAAAATAGTCTTTTAGTCTTTATTAAACAATGCTAAGACAGTTTGAAATAAATAAAGGAATAACAGGTGCCTGTTGTTTCCGATAAATCCGAGACAATGACCGTCGCTCTGCCGCCGCCGCCTTGTGTCATGAGTCATTTTTACTATCGTATACATAGTTCAAATTACACGAATACACATTATCTCTCAAATATTATATTACATACTATCCCTTGCAAGATAATTCGGATGGTATTCCCCAGATTAAGAGATTCTGCCGATATCAAGCACAAAATAATCTGGGGAATTCCATCCGAATTATCTTACAACGAATAGTACATTTTTATTGTTGAAATGTTTGTCTCATGAAAATCGGTCCGGGTTAGCCGGACTTCCGGGTTATCGGGGGCCGACTTATCGGGGTTCCACTGTATGTACAACAGTAAAAATGATTCATGCACACGGCGGCAGGCAGAGCGACCGTCTCAGCTTATCGGAAAGAACAGGCACCTGTCTGTATTCCTTTTCCGTTATTTATGTCAAACTGTCTTAGCATTGTTTAAAATAGACGTGACTATTTAAAAATTCTTTTTTAAAACAATGGCCTTAGTCTGTTCTTAAATAACAACATTGTTTTAATCACTTCCGTTCTGTAATCGTGCTTCAGATTGTGTTTGCCTGATTTTTGTCTACGTAATGGTAACAAAACTGTAATGTTAACAAAACGTAAAAATGTTGTGACAATGGAAAAGAAACTAGAAACATTAGGTAGGATTGATAAAGGCGAATCTTTAAAATAAATTTATTGCAGCATCATAATATGATATTATGATACCATAGGTCTGGATCCCGCGTATGAAAAAAAAGTTGATTAATAGCAAGCTAAAAATTTGTTAATAGCTTAAGGGTGTCTAGTCGGATAAACTTTGATATATGAGAACACTGGAACAGGGGCAGTTTTAATTGTGGAACAGGTAAAAAATCTGGAACGGTCAGAACACGAAAATGGCACATTTGTTTTGTCCGACAGAACAGACATAAACTCTCCGAACAGAGATTAAACTCTCATGCAAAAATCAGACTGCTATTTATCACCTGTCATAATTCCTGTCATTTGACATATTCTACATGTTCCACTCATTAAAACGCCAATTTGGTGATAAATAGCAGTCTGATTTTTGCATGAGAGTTTAATCTCTGTTCGGAGAGTTTAGGTCTGTTCTGTCGGACAAAATACATGTGCCGTTTTCGTGGTCTGACCGTTCCAAATTTTTAGCCTGTTCCACAGTTAAAACTTCCCCTGTTCCAGTGTTCCCATATATTAATGTTTGTCCGACTAGACACCCTTAAGCTAATAACAAATTTTCAGCTTGCTATTTATCAACTTTTTTTTCGTACGCGGGATCCAGACCTACCATATTATGGTGTCGGTACATCTCTACAGTATGACTGAGTTTTTTACCAAGAAATGAACAAAACTCTACACTCTATACAACTATACGTAATTTAGATGTGTACTGTGCATATGTGTTTCATGTTTTTGTAATTATAATGGAGGTTATTTATTAATTTTTACTATATTCTCCGGCTAACCCGGATTTTCGATAACCCGGATCGGCCGCGGTCCCGATTAATCCGGGTTATCGAGGTTCCACTGTATTTAAAAAAAGAATGTGTGTGTGTGTGTGTATTTTGTACGCACGTAAGAAGTTATACTTCTATTATTATTATGATTTCAACGAAATTAATATATTTAACAGGTTATTTGTATTTTATTTAAATATTAAACTAACTTTCTTACCTATTACTTTTAAAAAATTTTTATTAAAACGATACCAAAAATTAAAAAAAAAAATAATATGAATCGTCCGGGATTTGAACCCGGTACCTCTCGATCTCCGGTGACACGCTCTCCCACTGAGCTATTATATTTCCTTCGCTTTGACAGGTTACAAGATTTCTCATACATACTGACAAATTTAATAGACCAAGTGAAGTATACAAAAATACTTTAAATATACTAAATGCAAAGACACAAAAATTATAATAAATATTAAATTTGCTAAAAACACTAATATATCCTTTTAATGACTTATTTGCACTGACAGCGCTGATACATACATATCTTGAAAGATTAGCAACGAACTACATACTGTCTGTGTGCGCATGCGCCCGGCAATATAAAATTTCACTATCGATCGTAAAGAAGTATAACTTCAAAAAAATTAAGATTTTTTAGGTACTAAAATATACATGTTATATAGGGGAGGGGGTAGTCTTAAACCTCACCATGTATGACCAACGGGGAAGGGTGGTAAAAAATGCCAAAAGAACATCACGTCATTAATGGAGGGCCCCTACTAAAACGTCATGGGGACCTATTGGTTTGCTAAAGTTATGTTTCCCATTGTAGTGCGGGGGAGGGGATGAGTAGATACAAATTTTCAAAAATCGTTTTTTTTTTTCGATTATAGCGCCATCTATCCCAATTCCAAAAAATGTCTCGAATAAAGTAAGGAAGTAAGGAATCCAAATCTATAATAAAAATGGGGGTTCTTATTTAAGATTTTAAAGTTCACAGCACTTCCAAGGGGTAGAATGGAGGGCTAAATTTTAGGGGTCGCTGAATATGAATACGCCATTAAAACCGACCCCTGGAGCAACTGGTGCTCATGGCCACGGCTAAGGCACCTCATCTTCTAGAGTTTCGAAGGTTTTTGGGTACCAGTTGCATTGAAGGTCGGTTCTGATGGCGTATTATTGTTCACCGACCCCAAAAACCCCGAGTAATCCATTTAGTGCCAAAAACCCTAGAAGTCCAGATGACGTGACTCTGGGTACCAGGTGCTCCAGTTGGTTCGGTTGGTGAGTTGGTTCTAATCGCGTATTCGTGTTCAGCGACCCCAAAAAACACCCGAGGGACAAATTCTGGTCCTTAATATACCGGGTGTCCACTTATATTTTCCCCCATTTTAACTGCCTATAACTTCTAAACGGCTCAAGATAGAAATATGCGGTTTTTGCTGAAATGTTTTATTTTAGTAAAAGTTTTGTCTGAATGGACTGAATTTTTTATATCGCTTTCAAATACGAAAAGAAAAATGGCGGATTTTTGAAAAAAACGTTGTTGACTTTTTTTAAATAGAACACCCAGTATGTTTTTTGGAAATTGAAAGAAAGGTCATTCACCTATCCAACGATATAAAGTTTTTCAAAATCGGTTGTCAAATCACTGAGTAATTAATTTTTAAAATGAGAGGTGCAACGTGGATATCACATACCTCAATAACATAACTAAGCAAATTGATATTATGTTATGTGATTTCCACATTGCATCTCTCATTTTAAAAATTAATTGCTCAGTCATTTGACCACCGATTTTAAAAAAATTTATATCGTTGGATAGAGAAATGACCGTTTTTTCAAGTTTTTAGGTAAATGACCATTTTTTATGTCGCTTTTAAATAAAAAATGGCGGATTTTTGGAAAAAAAAGTTGTTGACTTTTTCTATTGAAACACCCAGTATATTTTTTTGTAGCTTGAAAAAACGGTCATTTACCTATCCAGCGATATTAATTTTTTTAAAATCGGTTGTCAAATGACTGAGCAAATAATTTTTAAAATGAAAGATGCAATATGGAAATCACATAACATTTTGCTTAGTTATGTTATTTAGGTATGTGATATCCACGTTGCACCGCTCATTTTAAAAATTAATTACTCAGTGATTTGACAACCGATTTTGAAAAACTTTATATCGCTGGATAGGTGAATTACCTTTCTTTCAATTTACAAAAAATATGCTGGGTGTTCCATTAAAAAAAAGTCAACAACGTTTTTTTCAACGCCATTTTTCTTTTCGTATTTGAAAGCGATATAAAAAATTCAATCCATTCAGACAAAACTTTTACTAAAATAAAACATTTCATCGAAAACCGCATATTTCTATCTTAAGCCGTTTAGAAGTTATAGGCAGTTAAAATGGGGGAAAATATAAGTGGACACCCGGTATATAAAGGTTTTGACATATTTATGCACTGTAAAATCAATTATGCATTTCTACTCATTTTTCTATTGTAGGCTTTTTTCCCGTCATCGATTGCATATTTTTGCGGTTATCAGTGTCATAAAATTTAGTTTTGAAATCATAGATGCAAGTATTATAGGAAACTATTATACAGGGTGTCCCAAAAAGATTGGTCATAAATCATACCACAGATTCTGGGGTCAAAAATAGGTCAAAGAAACCTATATACAATAGCGCACACAAAAAAAGTTACAGCCCTTTGAAGTTACAAAATGAAAATCGACTTTTTTTTCATATATCGAAAGCTCTTTATTGAAATTGGACATGTGGCATTTTTATGACAGGAACATCTTAAAAAACAACAACAGTGAAATTTGTACACCCCATAAATATTTTATGGGGTTCTGTTCGCTTAAACCCCCTAAAATTTTGTGTACGTTCCAATTAAATTATTATTGTGGTACCATTAGTTAAACAGAATATTTTTAAAACTTTTTTGCCTCCTAGTATATTTTCGATAAGCCACTTTTTATCGAGATGTAGGTTCTTTTTTAACATGTTTACATACAAATGTTATGGGGGTTTCGTTACTTTAAACCCACCAAATGTTTGTGTACGTTCCAATTAAACTATAATTGCGATACCATTGGCTAAAAACAGTGTTTTTAAAACTTTTTTCCCTTTTTATATTTTTTCGATAAGGCACCTTTTATCGAGATGTGGCTTCTTCTTTAATAAAGTTAAAATATTAAAATATACCCAAAAATGTAAATTATAAATAAATTTTCATATTATTACCAGGTCTCTATAATCGTACTTAACCATAGGTATACAAATATGTGGTGGATTTGACAAATAATCAAAATATCTCGATAAAAACCGGGTTTTCAAAAAAGTACTAAATGGCAAAAAATGTTTTAAAAACAGTGTGTTTAAAGCTAATAGTACTATAATAATAATTTAATAGGAAAACAAAAGTTTAGGGGGGTTTAAGGGAACAAAGCCCCCATAAAATTTTTATGGGGTGCACAAATTTCAATATAATTTTTTTTAAGATGGTCCGGCCATAAGAGTTCTACAAGTCTATTTTAATTAAAAAATCTCTAATAATTTTCGAAATATTGGAAAAAATTCATTTTCATTTTGTAACTTCAAAGGGCTATAACTTTTTTTATGTGTATATTTGTACAAAGGTATAGTCCGTCCGCTATAACTTTTCCCATGCGGTACGATTCATTTTCAATCAAATTAAGTCAAAACAGAAAGTGAAACGTACGCCGATGTGTGTAGTATATTATACAAAATGTATATACACATCGAGGTTCGTTTCAATTAATGTTTTGACTTAATTTGATTGAAAATGAATCGTACCGCATGAGAAGTTGTAGCGGACGGACTATAAGTTAGGTTTAATCAACCTGTTTTTGACCCCAGAATCTGTGGTATAATTTATGACTAATCTTTTCGGGACACCCTGTATAAACCTTAGAGTGCTTGGAAACACTTCCAATTTCAATTTTAGATACGTAAAAATGTAAATTAAATCTGTTTTCATTAGTTTTGTATAAAGAATAGTATTGACTACTCTGTATACACCAATAAATTTGTACTGGAAAGAATCCCCATGAATGTCTTGATCGAAAAATAAATTTGTTATAGCGGCGAAATAAATAAAAGCTACCGAATCACCGAGATTATATTATACAGTTTTGACCACATAAATCCTATACGCTTTATCCCCTAAGATTGACTATATATTGTTATTGCCTTTTCTATACAGCAATAAACTCTACACGCATATACTTTGCAATATATTTTAAAGTTTTCTATAAGTTTTACAACCAATATTAGAAGAAACGGATGCAGTACAAACCATGAATATATACCTGGGTGTTATTAATAGTTGATTAACTGGATACAAGACCTATATATAGTAGGGCAGGAAATTATGCTAAATGTGCAATCTCTGGAGCGTTATGGGGACCTATTGGGTTGTGAAGAGTAGGTCCTAAAACCAAAAAAAGTTAAGTTAATTTTTCCATTTTAATGGGAACTTTCCATTTTTTAATTTAATTTTCAATTTCCAACAATCGTTCTTTCCGATTATAGCGCCATCTATCTAAAATTCGAAAAAATGTCTCGAATAAAAGTTACTTATTTTCACGTAAGGAATCCAAATCTGCAATAAAAAATGGGGACTCCTATTTAAGATTTTAAAGTAACCCCCACCCCACTTCCGTGGGGGGTCCTGTTTGATACCATTCGATAATTTTTTAAAAAATAATGAATACGTGTATTTTTCAGTTTTTCGATCTGATGTTCATTTCGCAAAATATCGCGGGGTTCGTATTTAAATTTTAAATTTACTCCCCACCCCTCTCCGTGGGGGGTCGTGCTTGGTATTACTCGATAGATTTTTTAAAAATATTGAGAACATATTTTTAGTTTTTCGATCTGTCGTTCATTTCGCGAAATATTCGCTTTTTCTTGTAAAACTTTGTGACTCAACCATATCCTTACGCCCCGCTTAAATCGTCAGATTTTTTAAATATACACTGTTTTGCATTACTTATACTTAACTTGTTACATTGTACTTAACTTACCTTATCTTAATCTGAAAATTTCGAGTTTTTCTAAAAATAGATTTTTTTCGGCCCCCTCCTCCCCCCCCCCACTTAACGAAAAAGGTACGCAATATCAATAAAAATGTTAATTCAGACAACAAGCGGAATACTTAAAATTTGTCCAATTCTTGGTTTTATTGAAACAACAAAGCGATGTTCATCAATTCATTATTTTATTTAGTTGAGCCAATGTATTACGTTTATTGAATGGATGAACATTCATTATGTATACCATAATATCACTTTATTGATATTACGAACTCTGTTCATTGAGTCAACGAACACTATTCATTGAAACAACAACGTCGTTAATTGACCGACGAAGACTATTCGTTGTGTCAATAACAGTGTTATTTCTCCTAACGTATTTCGTTTATTTCTACAATTATTTCCGTTTATTCTTACAATTAATTCCGTCCATTCCCACAATAAATACGGTTATTCATTCATTCTTGCAATCAGATTCTTTCATTCCTTCTATGAACGTATTTTATATTAATAACTAAATGCATTAGCCCAATGTATGATATTGATTAATAATAATTTTTTAAATCCCCCTTTTTTGTCCTAAACCTAATGGACTTTACACTGTGTGATGTCTCGTAATATGAGAAATCATAAATATCATGATTTCACTTATACAGACAGTGCGCTGGAATAAGTGTTACACTCCCCCCCCCCCCTTATTAACTTATTTATTTTTAGAACATAAGCAAAACGCTCGGACAGGTCGATTTTTAAAATAATCAAAGTATATTATAACATCAATGTTTCGAACTTTACACGATCTCTCTTCAGGTGACAGGCATAACTTTGATTTTTTTTAAATAGGAAAGTACATAATGTGACAGCTCATTTAAAAGCGTTTGAAATAGTGATTCCAAAAATGTATAACACTTTAATCCTTTTTGAGAGCGCAGGTGCAAAATTTCGATCGAATTCTTTTTAAACGCATTCATTTTTTTGGAATCCTGAGAAAACTAATAAGTATTTTTGAATAATTTAAACGCAGAATAAAAGATTACATTATTACCGAGGGCTGAAAGTCCCTTAGAATAAACAAAAATTTCTTTTGAATGGTATATTTGAAATTAAAAATCATAATATAATCATTATATAAGTTCTCAGGGACTTCAGACCCTCGATAATACTGTAATATTTTATTCTGCGTTTGAGTTTTCAAAAATACTAATTAGTTTTCTCAGGACTCGAAATAAGTTTAAAAAGAATTCGACCGAAATTTCACGATAATAGACACACGAAAACTTCCTTCTACTACGGGCGGACTACACTTGTAAACGAAATGAAACTATTATTCGGCACTTCGGCAGATATAACAGCATTGTTTAACAAAGAATTCTTTTTACAACAATGGTAACACAGAAAAGCTAGGGGTATCACGATAAGGAAAACCCGTTACATTTCAAATGGTCAAGCAAAACATTTATTGTCTCAACAACTACGTTTATTGTCACCATGAACGCATTGATTGTGGTTATTAAACCCAGTAGTAGATTGATTAATGCATTCGTTGTCACAACAATCAGTTTACAACTATACAATAATCATATATTACTCAATATTAACAACATCTGTACATTGTTTTAATGAAATCTGTACGTTGTCACGATAAACCAAGGTAATTGCTTGTGATCTTCGAAATCAAGAAAGTGAGTTGCTGCCAGAATTAACATTATTTATTAAATATATGAAACTAAGTTATTGGCTGAATAAATTGAGTGTTATTGATTAATGTACACTTCCCGTCATAAAAAACTGGTACACTTTTTTCCCAATGTAAACCTGTGTTCAGACTGGATACAATAGTTCGTGAATAACTTCGTTGTTGCCATAACAAATAACGGAATTGCACTAAATCTAAATACAAAAAAATGATGGTACGAAAAAACTGGTACACTTTTTTCCCAATGTAAACCTGTGTTCAGACTGGATACAATAGTTCGTGAATAACTTCGTTGTTGCCATAACAAATAACGGAATTGCACTAAATCTAAATACAAAAAAATGATGTTTAAAAATGTATAAAGGTTTTAGATAGGTATTATTTTTATCACTACCAATTGACCATCATTGAAGAAACCTGGGAAAGCTTGGACGAAGATGAAAATTTATAACACAATTTATTTCTCAGTGCCCAGTAAAGGTTCTTCATATTGTATTAATTTCAAATCAATTTTTTTATTTTTTCCCGTGTGTTTATTCTAGTATCCCACAACTCAATAGAGTTTTGTATTTACAGTACTATTTACGAGAAACCAATCACGCTTCTCGATTTTAATTTAAACATAATAATTTAAAGTTACGTCTTAGATTTATTAACTATCATTATTTTTGAATTGAAATATTTTCATAAATTATAATAAAACACGAATCAATGTATGGGTACTTAATTGAGATGACTGGCAACGTTGCCCTAGAAATTAGAATGACACATTTGACAAGATCAACTTACACAACTTGAAAAACGCGATTTTCAGTTATAAGAGTTGTACCAGTTTTTTTTGACGCGAAGTGTACTCTAGTTATTTTCACAATTATTATTCAATCATTGTGACAATAATCAAATACATTCGTCAATGTCTAAAAGTTCGTCGAAACAAAAAATTAAATTGTTGTTACAACGAAATACTATTCAATAATCACTGTTAATCAATATTACGAACTAAATTTTTTTGAGTGCCCTTAACGAACTCCCCTGTATTAAGAGCCAATATATGGTAGAGGTACATTTACAGGGTACAAGGTTTCTCCCCATGTGATAATCTGACGCGCTCTAGAAACTGCAAAAATCCCCGCTTGGGCTCCCCTACCACTATATCCATTTAGTTTATCCTTTGACTACTGACGTGGATGTTTCAAGACGTCGACTCTTGCATGGGGTATGTCATACGTTTGCCTATTCTCTTTGTTTTCAGTATGAATTTGTCTTATATCACTGTATTTGTTTTTTACATCAACTACGGAATGCTGTAGAATAACTGCTGTAGAATAAAATACTGCTACAAATAAAATAAACTTGATTTATTAAGAAAATTGTGAACGCACAACGCATGCATAATGATAAAAAATGGTGGAGGATCTTACAAAATAGTTTATAAATTAATTTACAAAAAACTTTAGCAGTTAGAAAGAACAACTGTATGAACTTGCTGCCATACTAATAGAAAGAATAAACTGGACTGCCTTTAACTATATAAACGTAAACACTGACATGCGCAACTTACCGCAAGAAAACTTTACGTCAACGTAGCTCAAAGACTAAACCATACTAATACGCTAGGGAAATAAGGTAAAAATATACCATGTTCGTGACACTTGAGCAGCCAGATTGCAAATGGGTTTTTTGAGTACTGTATACCTAATACATTATAAATACAAAAATGCCCGTCACAGTAAATTCTGCTAAAAATTATTTTTAACTTTTTTTTCTGTTTCAAAAATTATGCGATACTTTTTGTGATTAGTATATATCCACAAATCCTAAATCTGCCCGTAACATAAACAGCGTCGAAATATCCATAACTCTATTACCAAAGATAAACTCCTGTCCGAAACTTGACCCGATATCATCTCCAGAAATCGTAAACTTCTCATTTCGAAAACTCGCTCATGAAATAAGGTCGTATAATTTTCCAATAATGAGAGGAAGAAATAACGTAAGGCTGAAAGTCACGGCATATTCGTAAACTCACATCAGTGGCGTTCATTTCGACAAAGTAATGGCACGATTATTTATAAATAAAATTTAAAAAGCGAGAACATAATCAGTGTCAGTTATAATATGATAAAATTGATCCAAAAAAGGCATAACTCAGACATCCAAAGTGAAAGTTTTCCTCTAACACCAAAATGTTCCATATGGTCCACATAAAGTTCTGTAAAAAATTACACCATTTTGAGCGTCCGGTTTGGGGGGGGGGGGTGGGAGAAATCGGTAAATTAGTAGTTTTTTTAAGTTTTTCGTCAACATTTCTAAAACTATACGGTTTAGCGTGAACAACTTTCTATGCAAAAATGTTCTACATGAAATTCTAAATAAAAAAGGTTCTATGCATAATCCTTTTAAAACGAAAGGTTCCAACGTTACGGAGGTAATAGGGAGTTTTTGTGCACACAAATACGTAAACGTAAAGCATCTTTTTGACATATACGCTTGCGCATTAATGGTTGAACTCCCGTATCGCGATACGTATTACCTAAGGTTACGGGCTGGTACGTTAGGTTCATACGCATCCCTATCGAGCCGAAAGTCACCGAATGCACACGAGGATCTTGCCCGATTACCTACCAAATGAACATTTCATCAGCGTACTACCCGTTTATAAACAGTTAAGGTTATATTGGTTATTGGTTTAGTCTATTTGAGTAAAATTATTCTGTTTGTAATTGGAAATTGGAACTTCATAATAGATTTAAAATTTTATTGTTTTTAAGTTGTCTATTAATAAAGCAAAACAAACAAATCTTGTATTAATTTAAGAAATACAGTGATCACCACAATTAATAACTAGATAAACAAATGACCTAGTTTCAGTAAAATTTTCAAATAAATATTACCACACTATTTACACTATACCTACTGGAATTCTGATATAGATATACAATAATTTACAACTAAAAAGTAGGTATGAACAAAAATAAAAAAATTTTAACCTAAGGAAAAATAATATTTTTATATTTAAATAGAAGCAATTAAAACCATACAATTTCATCATTCATTTATCTTTTTTTACATTTGTATACTAATTGTATATTGTGTGAACATTGTTTTATTTTTTTGAATGTCAACGGAATTTAAAAGTGACTTTACGATTTGCTTTACGTTACGTTAAGGCAGTTACAAAAACTACCTATTTTAACATTCATCCTCTACGACACGTTAGTTGCTTTACGTATACGGAGATGCGTACGTTACGTAGCAACAAAAACTCCCTAGTATAGTATAATCATTGTTTATCTACACAATGTATACAGGGTGTCCCGAAAAGATTAGTCATAAATTATACCACACATTCTGGGGTCAAAAATAGTTCGATTTAACCTAACCTACCTTAGTACAAATGTGCTCATAAAAAAAGTTACAGCCCTTTGAAGTTACAAAATGAAAATCGATTTTTTTCAATATATCGAAAACTATTAGAGATTTTTTATTGAAAATGGACACGTATCATTGCTATGGCAGTAACATCTTAAACCAAAATTATAGTGAAATTTGCCCACACTATAAAATTTTTATGGGGGTTTTGTTCCTTTAAACCCCCCAAACTTTTGTGTACGTTCTAACTAATTCATTATCGTAGTATCATAAGTTAAATACAACGTTTTAAAACTTTTTTCCCTCTCAGTATTTTTTCGATAAGCCAGTTTTTATTGAGATGCGGCTTCTTTTTAAATATATTTACACAAAAATTTTATGGTGGTTTTGTTCCTTTAAACCCCCCAAATATTTGTGTACGTTCCAATTAAACTATTATTGTGGTACCATTAGTTAAACACAATGATTTTAAAACTTTTTTGATTCTTAGTCTTTTTTTGATAAGTCACCTTTTATCGAGATATGACTTCTTTTCAAAATATACCTAAAAATGTAAATTATAAATAAATTTTAAGATTATTAACAAGTCTCTATAATCGTACTTAACCATATACAAATATGTGATGGATTGGACAAATATTCAAAATATCTCGATAAACACTGGCTTATCGAAAAAGTACTAAGAGGCAAAAAAGTTTTAAGAATATTGTGTTTAACTAATGGTGCCATAATAATAATTTAATTGGAACGTACATAAAAGTTTGGGGGGTTTAAGGGAACAAAACCCCCATAAAATTTTTATGGGGTGCACAAATTTCACTTTAATTTTTTTAAGATGTTGCTGCCATAAGAATGCCATATGTCTATTTTTAATAGAAAATCTCTAAAAGTTTTCAATATATGAAAAAATATCGATTTTCATTTTGTAACTTCAAAGGGCTGTAACTTTTTTTGTGTGCACTATTGTATATAGGTAAGTGAGGTTCAATCAACCTATTTTTGACCCCAGAATCTGTGGTATAATTTATTACCAATCTTTTCGGGACACCCTGTATAATACATTGTTTATCTACACAATGTATATAAGGTTCCAAAGTTACGGAGGTAGTATAGTATAATCATTGTTTATCTACACAATGGTCTAGTTATACAATGGTATAATTGGTCCAAAAAAAGGCCTAACCCCGTCATCCAAAATAAAATTTTTCCTTTAACACCAAATTGTTCTATATGGTCCACATATTGTTCAGTAAAAAATTACACATTTTGAGCGTCGGGTTTGGGGGGGAGTGAGAGGGGAGAAATCGGTGAATTAGTAGTTTTTTACGTTTTTCGTCAATATTTCTAAACGTAAACGGTTTATCGTGAACAATCTTCTGTACAAAAATATTATACATTAAATTTAAAACGAAAAAGGTCCAATGCATAATTGTTCTAAAATCAACGATTCCGGAGTTACAGAGGGTATAAAGTGGAGGTTTTCCATATTTTTTACATTTTTTGGGCAAATAAGAATATTATTACTGAGGAAACTAATTTTTTAACAGGAGTGTGTTTTCTAAATATAATTTTCTATTTCAATGGCAGGTGGTATGTTACTATTAATAAGCCCTTGAAGGAACGTCAACCTCATGCAGCACCTTCAAGAGGCTTCTACAGGCATAGGCCATATAAATCTCAGGTACGAAGAAACCCACTCTGAACTTTCTATAGACAATGTCGCATGAATATCTTTCCAACAGTAAAATGTTCGTTTCAAATATAATGTTGAACATTTTTGTGTGGAATATTGTTCACGCTAAACCGCATAGTTTTAGAAATATTGACTACTAAAATAAAATAAAAACTCCTAATTTGCCGTCTTCTAACTAAAACCCGACGCTCAAAATGGTGTAACTTTCTACTGAACAATCTGTGGACCATGTAGAAAAATTTGGCGTTGAAAGATAACTTTCACTTTGGATGTCTGGGTTTGGGTGTAGTTATACGCTGTGAGCTCGTACGTAGAGGGGATATTTATAAATTCGCGAGCGCCAGTAGTGGCAAGTCTGTAAACGATTACCGGAAATTTGACATAAATGTCAAAGTGATTAATTTAAAATTAAAATTAAAAACATTAACTATAAAAAATATTAGTTGGTCAAAGCTGTGGTATATATTTTTACCTTAAATATACTTACGTTTTAAATACTGAATTTACGTTTTCTTAATGTTCCGTAATATGTAATTATAAATTATTCTATTAATCTTAGCGCCATCTACACGATAATTGTGAAAGTATCCGAAGTAAGAAATTAATATTTCATCAATAGAACGTCAAAATGATTAGCAAAATCTTAAAAAAATCTATTACAATTTAATTACTTTTTAGCGTTGTAAATGTTAAGCGATAACAATTAAATATTAAATTTAAAAATTACCGGTGAAATTTGAATTAGTAATCCGCCACTAGCGACACCAGCGAAGCTCAGATCGTATACCATACTACTAACCCTCCGGTAACGCGGTGGGTCTACCAGGCCAAATAAAAATTATTTTTATCACCAATTTATTATTTTAAAACCAACGTCACTATACACTTGTGTCTCAGATTAACGAATCGACTTTACAATAATTATTCAATTGAGTGGTGCATTCATGACCGAATTGAGATTATGCAGGACATGAAAAAAACATATTGACAAGCTATTTATGAACATACGGATACCAACATTGCGGTACGAAAAACTCAGGGAAGGCAAAATATTTTTAGCCAGATTGAAAGATGCTCGCATTGGTCTTTGGATATACAATAATATTGCATTAAAACCTCACTTTGACCCAATATGTCGCTTATAACATTATTGCAGCCCACCATTCAATTGTTAACAGCATCTTATCGTACTCCCGTCATTCTTTGCCAAACCTCTCTGTCCAAGGCATTGTCTTCTTGTAAATTGCGGTTATACATCGATCACCTGACGCTCTCATTCCACGACCTTCGCGGTCTATCCAGCTTTCTTCTTCCTGGTGTTCTCCACTGAAATATTTGTTTAGGCCAACGTTCCTCAGGCATTCTTAATAGGTGTCCAAACCATTTCAATGATTTTCTTTCTATTCTATCTACTACTGTTTCCTCAGCGTTCATTGTTGTTCTTACTTATTCGTTAGTTTTCCTTTCC